>NC_044503.1:42125513-42188013 GCF_902362185.1 Chanos chanos
ACTGTGTCCTTATGTCAGAGATCAGTGTAAACTTTATGGGTTTGACTGTGTCCTTATGTCAGAGATAAGTGTAAACTTTATGGGTTTGACTGTGTCCTTATGTCAGAGATAAGTGTAAACTTTCTAGGTTTGACTGTGTGCTCATGTCAGATCAGTGTAAACTTTCTGGGTTTGACTGTGTCCTTATGTCAGAGATCAGTGTAAACTTTATAGGTTTGACTGTGTGCTTATGTCAGAGATCAGTGTAAACTTTCTAGGTTTGACTGTGTCGTTATGTCAGAGATCAGTGTAAACTTTATGGGTTTGACTGTGTCCTTATGTCAGAGATCAGTGTAAAGTTTCTAGGTTTGACTGTGTCCTTATGTCAGAGATCAGTGTAAAGTTTCTAGGTTTGACTGTGTCCTTATGTCAGAGATCAGTGTAAACTTTCTGGATTTGACTGTGTCCTTGTGTCAGAGATCAGTGTAAACTTTCTGGGTTTGACTGTGTCCTTGTGTCAGAGATCAGTGTAAACTTTCTGGGTTTGACTGTGTCCTTATGTCAGAGATCAGTGTAAACTTTCTGGATTTGACTGTGTCCTTATGTCAGAGATCAGTGTAAACTTTCTAGGTTTGACTGTGTCCTTATGTCAGAGATCAGTGTAAACTTTATGGGTTTGACTGTGTACTTATGTCAGAGATCAGTGTAAACTTTATGGGTTTGACTGTGTGCTTATGTCAGAGATCAGTGTAAACTTTCTGGGTTTGACTGTGTCCTTATGTCAGAGATCAGTATAAACTTTCTGGGTTTGACTGTGTCATTATGTCAGAGATCAGTGTAAACTTTCTGGGTTTGACTGTGTCCTTATGTCAGAGATCAGTGTAAACTGTTAAGTAACCGAATAGTTTATTCTATAAAATGCAGAATAAACATTAAAATGACTTAATTAAAGTGAAACATAGGATAAATTTTATGTTTTTATGATGGGCCTCAAAAGAGTTATCAAGTTAAATTATCATGTGAATTATATTGCTATGAAGAGTTTGGCCCAAATTTAGGCTGATATTTTTATTTTCCATTGCCCTTTGATACAACTGTGCACAAAGAAACTTAAACTGGACTTTTTTTTTTTTTTTTAATTTTGACATTTTTGTAATTTTTTTCACAAATATTTTATGTTTGTACCTGTCTGACAGCAGATAAATAGTCATGTATCTGAGGATAAAATCGAGGCTTTGGTCCATACCAGATCCGTTTACACAAACATATTTTCTCACTGTATAAGATGTGTCTGATGAACTGATAACTGAAGTGTTGTGTTTGACTGCGATAAACAGACTGAATAAATAAACTAAAATGACTGGAAGCCTTTTTCTGTTTCATGTGGAGTTTTACACTGGACACATGCTCCCTTTATTTACTCACTCATTCATGTGATATGAACCTGAACTGAAACCTTTTAGCTTCATGTAATCACACCGGAACCTGACCGTAATTGATCACAGAGTAGGGGTGGAGTTATAGTGTGAGGGGTGTAGTAATAGTATGAGGGGTGTAGTTATAGTATGAGAGGTGTAGTTATTGTGTGAGGGGTGTAGTTCTGGTATGATGAGTGTAGTTCTAGTTTGAGGGATGTAGTTATAGTATGAAGGGTGTAGTTATCGACCTTCAGACAGTTACATGTCGAATACACAGATATTTTTCTGTGAGGTTCTCACAGTAACATTCATGGTCACATTATGAATAAAGAACATTGTAGTGATAGAAAGTTCCTTTGTTTGTTTAGTGTTTATGTTTCATTGGTTCACTGTCTCAGGTTCTCTCTGTGTCTCTATGGTGCTTGGCTAGTTCCATTCCATGAAATATACCCACACACAGCTTTGTGGTCTACAGGTCTACGCGTGTGAACTGTGCATGCGTGTGTGTGTGATTGTGTGTGTGAGCGTGTGTGTGTACCTGTGGTATTTTGGCTCTCTGCTTTCCACCTAAAAATAACAGATTGGAGTGGGTTCACGTATGAGAGAAGAGTTTGGTGGTGGTTTTCACTGTGCCTACAGAACAGACAGAAGAAGCAATCAGTCCATATTGCTTCATGCACCTCCACAAGATGTAGTGTAAACACACACATTAAATCATCACGGATTTAATAACAGAGAGGAAATATGGTATTGTGTAAACTTGCTAAAACATTTCAAAGATAACGCGAGTTTCTTTGGTCATATATTTGATTTTTAAAATTGTTTTGAGAAGATTTCAAATAAATAAAGTTCAAATACAGTCAGCTGTGTTTAAAAAAGAGCAAAATGACAAAATGAAAATAAGACCAAAATGTCACAGCAGCATTTCAGTCAAACAGTTTAGAAGAGTCATGAAAAGCACCAGGATTTGATCAGTCAATTAACATGAGCAAGATTACTGCAGCGTAAATGAAGTTTAACAGATTTTAATTCTGTTCATATTCAGTTTAACAGACTAATGCAGAATAAATTCAGTTTAGTATATTTTAACTGAGTTTAAATTCAGTTAAACAGCTGGTTTGATGTGGTTTTATGCAGTTTAATAGAGTTTAATGCTGTGTAAAAGAAGTTTAACAGGTTCTAATGCAGTTTCTGAATATGTTCTCTCTCACACATCATCATCAAGATGATAATGACTCAGAGACCTTTGGTAAAGTATTCTGCTTTTTTCTTAATAGACCTCTGAAATAAATAGGTTTGAGGATATGAGCACTAACTCACTCTCTCTCTCTCTCTCTCTCTCTCTCTCTCTCTCTCTCTCTCTCTTTCTCTCTCTCTCTCTGAGAAATATACCACAGATAGATCGTAGCCTGAGTCCTTCCTGTCTGTCTGGTCTGAGAGAGAAATGGGGGGTGGGAGTCTAAAACAGATTAATATCATTTCAGACAGAGAATTCTCTCTAGACTTTAAATCAGCAGTAATCCAGTCTCCTCAAATAATATGTTTCCCTCTTTGATTCTGAGCAAAGTTTTCACAACAATGTCTTTTATACTTTCACCAAGATGAATCAAAAGAAATGATCTTAAAACCTATTGGTTATTGGACTTATTAACTGAATTTCATGTGTGTGGGAGAGAATTCTCAGCCTGGACCAGATGTGGCTAAGATTCTAACCAAACTGTTCACTTACTGTCAAAATAAATAATCAAACTCCTCAGAGTCTGATGCAGTGTACATTTATTGCATGAACTCAAACGGAACCAGTCCTAGAGAGTGGCTGAAGCAACCTTCACAAAGCACCATTTTTTATACATATTCTTATCACTTCCCCATAAAAGGACATGCATTACCTCACCTCTCTGAGGGTGGACGCCCCTGCAGTACCAGCCTCATAGATTCCCCATCCACTCTACAATACATCATTTATGTCATATTCTCCCTTTACAACAAGCATAAGTTGTCTCCAATATTCACTGCCCTTCAGTAGTGGAGTAAGACATACCATATTTCACCATGCTTTGTCAGTGACCACAGTGCACTGGCAGAGGCCCCTTCCTTATTTCACATGCAGTCCCTGAAGGGCCTCACAGACCTCTTCTTTTTGAACACAGAGAGCTTTTTTTTCTTTTTGAACACGGAGATATTTCTTGTAATACAAAAGGTTGTATATTTACGACTTTTAACACAAATAATTACCCCTATAAATATTATTACATTATTGTTAGTGTTTATCATGGTTGTTACAACGATTGTCTTAATAAGGGAACATGTTATTTCTCGGACATGAGTGTCAAATACAAATGTTGTGTCAGCTTTTTTATTTCTGGATTTCAGCTGATATTGCCTGTAACAAGTTTCACTTCCTCACAGCAGTAAGGAACTAAAGCTCCACACAGGCCAGGGATGGATGTCCAAATCATTTTATCTTTGATACAAAAAAAGGAGGATTAAAAAAGAAAGAATAAGGAACATACAATTCTTCCATCACTGAGATCCTACAACCTACAAATTTACCTTCATTAGTAGTAGTAGTAGTAGTAATAGTAGTAGTTGTCGTAATAGTAGTAGTAGTAGTTGTAGTAGTTGTAGTAGCAGTAGTATTTTAAAATCCTGTTCTTAGCTGTGTACCTCTATGGTGCCTGAACCTTGTTAATTCTGTTCATTTGGAGTTTACAGGTCAGTCACAGTTCTCATTCAGTCTATAGTTATGTCTGTTCTCAGCAGCAGGAGTTTGTCCTCATGTGACCTGACTGAATCTCCACAACCTCCTGTAGACTGTAGGTCTGCTGGACACACAGACCATTTTCCATTAAACACCATCAAAATGATCCAACACTGTTTATCACTGAATCTTTATTAGGTAACATTACACACTGCACCGTAGATTCATGCAACTCTGATTAAATGAGTTCAGTCTTTTCTGGAACAGTGAAAATGTCTTTCACTATGTTTCTTTACCTTTTGTATCTGGTACAGTCAAGAACTGACCGAGTTCAGAACTGTACCAGGTCTTTTTTTTAGATTCCAGTGATTTCTGTTCTCAGAACTTTCATATTTTCATTATTTTGAACTGTCACCCTGAAATAGTTTTTTGTTTGTTTGTTTGTTAACAGTAGTTGTGTATTCTGACATAGACCAGGGCAGTGGAGCTGTCTGACCGTAAACCTCTGTCAGTCTCGTTCAACAACCGTCTTTTTCCAACCACAGGCTCTACTGTTGGCCGGATGTTTATTTCAGTGGTGGATCATTCTCAACAAACCTGTTACACTGTCATGTGTGAGAACCCCGCAGAACTTCTGTTTCTGACATGCTCATATCAGGCGTCCACATCTTACATTTATATTACACTTACCCATTTATCAGATGCTTTAATCCAAAGTGACTTCCAAGACAAAGATTAAGGAGCTGTCTGTTACATACGTGCCACTGCTAAGTTCAGTATTAGACCAGATACAAACGTAAGACTGTTGAAGGAAAATAAGAGAGTGGACTATGAATGGGTCAGAAGCCCCATAAACTACTGACAACAAGTATCATAAAAAGTGCTGTGTAGTACCAGTCATAGAGGGAAGGAAAAACTACAGCATAAAAATAAGAGCACACAGGACAGTGTCATCACCGACTTACAGACTTAATCAAGAAGGGCCATGAGAATGTATAAGGAAGTGCCATGAGAATGTATAAGGAAGGGCCATGAGAATGTATAAGAAGGGGCCATGAGAATGTATAAGGAAGGGCCATGAGAATGTATAAGGAAGGTCAATGAGGATGTATGAGGAAGGGCCATGAGAATGTATGAGGAAGGGCCATGAGAATGTATAAGGAAGGGCCATGAGAATGTATAAGGAAGGGCCATGTCTTCGCCAGTAGACAATGCTGGATATAAACTGTAGACTGTGCTGTGTGTGAATAACCCAGTGGAGTTTCTGTCTCTGACATGTTTATACTGGTGTGTCTGGTGCCAACATCTTCCCATTCTTTCTGTGAATAATACAAACACCCTTCACATGTGCGCGTGCACACACACAGGCACGCACATGCACACAGAATACCCAGGTCCATATTTTACCTGTTTAAATTAACAGTGTGAATCCTGGTCCTCTCACTGACTGAACACTGACTGGTTCATGGAAATGACAGTGGAACCTCACAGAACAACTGAATTCACAGGTTTTAGAAAATGACACCGTTTTTAATAAATGTGTGAATGAGTGTGTGTGAAAACTGTGAATTCATCTCAGAGTTGAAGTCTTCTGTGGTTTTAAACTTCGTGTTCTCAGAAGTCTAAATGTGGAGTCAGTCACACTGACCAATGGGAACTGTTTTCACAACTTTTTTTTCTCTTTTTTTTAAGTTTGTACTCAGAGGAAAAAACAGTGTTCAAACTGTACAGTCTCTTGCATCAAGAACAATACAGCACAGACAGAGAGAGAGAGAGAGAGAGAGAGAGAGAGAGAGAGAGAGGGAGAGAAAGAGGGAGAGAGAGAGAGAGAGGGAGAGGGAAAGAGAGAGAGAGAGCGAGCAGCACTGACTGGATAATAGTTCTTTAAACGTGATTATCAAATCAAAATGTCCATCACTTCTAGGCCAGTCTGTAAATCTTTTATGACTGACTACAGATCCCTGTGGGAAACCAAAACAGCCATCAGAGCCCATGTGTCTCTGGATTTATTATAACACAAAACAATGAGTGACTGCACAACATTAATTCATTCATTCATTATCTGAGCTGCGTATCCTAATTAGGGTTGCGGGGGGTGCTGGAGCCTATCCCAGCGCTCATTAGGTGAAAGGCGGGGAAACACCTTGGACAGGCTGCCAGTCTCTAGCAGGACTGCACAACAACTTTTAAAAAATCAGGAAAATGTGAGAACTTTTAGAAACAGAAAAAACACAGACTAGAACAAAAGTGGATTTTTCTTTTCAGGTTTGACCTGCTGACGGGTGAGACAATAGTGACACCACTTTACATATTCACTTATGGATCAAGTTCAGGTTTAATCAGGAGCAGGGTGAACTTTCAAGTTTACAATTAATGGGGATCAGGTCTAAGGTGAGTTGAGGGTCATAGGATCAGGTCTAAGGTGAGTTGAGGGTCATGGAATCAGGTCTAAGGTGAGTTGTGGGTCATGGGATCAGGTCTAAGGTGAGTTGAGGGTCATGGGATCAGGTCTAAGGTGAGTTGAGGGCAATGGGACCAGATCTAAGGTGAGTGGAGGGTAGTGGGATCAGGTCTAAGGTGAATTGAAGGTCATGGGATCAGGTCTAAGGTGAGTTGAGGGTAATGGGATCAGGTCTAAGGTGAGTTGAGGGTAATGGGATCAGGTCTAAGGTAAGTTGTGGGTATGGGATCAGGTCTAAGGTGAGTTGATAAAAGCTGTAGTGAAAGACAAAATATCAGGAGAGACCGTCTGAAAGACAGATAGTGGACTTGGATCCAGAAGGCAGGTAGTGTAAACTGGAGTAGAAAAGGAATCCCATTACGTCAGCTCCCTCATGTGGACTAAACATGTCATGTCCTCTATATGCTGTTTCACATTATACATTACATGTATTCATTTAACAGACACTTTTACTTCTATTGACTTTAAGTGACTTTCAAATGAGGCAAAATACAAAACCAACCATGAAAGTGCTGTCTGTGGTGTAAGTTCAGTATTAGAGCAGATACAAGTGGGAGAAAAAGAGTTAAGAGAGTGAACTACACACAGACACAAGTAGATACAGTGCTAACAGACATGGGGCTACATGTGTGAGAGAAGAGTCAACACTAATAGTGGGAATACTGTGAACAATGATCAACACAACAACTACACTTCTGCTATAAGAACAAAGCATGACTGTACGTAAGTAAATACACACAGGACAGTATGAAGCATCAATAAAGTATTTATAAGGGAGTGTCAAGTCACATCACAGAGAAACAACTAATACATACAATAATACAGAACATCTGAGTCATTTTCAGTAGGGAGTGGGCAGGTGTAGGGGGGTGGGTTACTTTATAGCTGTGGAACAGAGTTTCCTGGAAAAGAGTCTTTCGATGCTTCTTGAGGATTATGAGGGAGTTAGCAGACTGGATGGAATTGGCCAACTCATTAAGGAAGGGCCATGAGAACAGTTCCACTGGTTGATCTGAACAGTTCCACTGGTTGATCTGAAAACAAGCATCCAGCTACCTTGGTCTGAGGAGGCCAGCTGGAGGGTGGCTACCTGGCTTGTTGCAAGAGCAAACCTCACAGGCGGACAAATAGATCTTGATGTCCTCTTTCATGGAGGGCCACCAAAAACGCTACTGAATTAATGCCGTTGTTCTGGCAATCCCTGGATGACATGTCCCCAGTCAAGGACCTGCTTACAAACATGGAGAGACACAAATAGACAGTTTGGAAGTTCAGTTCCTGGGCCAGGGTCTTGAGCTTGTACCTCCCTCACCTGTGTCTTCACATCAAATTGAGCTGCAGCCACCAAGCAATGAGGGGGAAGAATAGATTCGGAGACTTCTGGATTTTCAACTGCAGAGAATTGTCTGGACAGTGCATCTGGCTTAATGTTCTTAGATCCTGGACAGTAAGATAATTTAAAATGAAATCTGGCAAAACACAAGGCCCACCTGGCTTAGCGTGAGTTGATTCTTTTAGCAGACCTCAAATATCCCAGGTTACGGTTATCTGTCCAAACTATGAACGGCTGTTTGGTGCCCTCTAGCCAGTGTCTCCATTCCTCTAAGGCCAATTTCACTGCCAGCAGCTCTCGATTGCCATTGTCTTAATTCCACTCCGCCTGTGAAAGACAGTGAGAAAAATAGGCACATGGATGTAACTTTATCAGTTGGAGACCTCTGAGATAGGATTGCCCCAACTCGTGTCTTGGATGCATCGACCTCTACGACAAACTGTAGAGACGGGTCTGGAATGATTAAAATGGGAGCAGAGGAAAACCTGGTCTTGAGTTCAGTGAACACCTCCATGGCCTGTTCTCCCCAGACAAAAGGGGCTTTGGTCAAGGTCAGAGCAGTGAGAGGAGTGGCAGCAGAACTGTAATTACAAATAAATCGTCTGTAGAAATTGGCAAATCCCAGAAACCGCTGGAGCTCGCGTCTGGAAAAAGGAGTGGGCCATTCAGTCACAGCTTTCACCTTGGAGGGGTCCATCTGTATCTTATTGGGAGAGAGAATAAAACCAAGAAATGATATTTTTGTGCATTTCTCTGCTTTGACAAAGAGTTGATTTTCAAGGAGCCATTGTAGAACCTGCCTCACATGAATTCGATGTGCATCAATAGAGGTGGAAACCCCCCCCAAAAAAAGAAAACAAAAAAAAACAAAAAAATATCATCCAGGTACAGGATATCATCCAGGTACACAATCAAAAAACGTGTTGATCATATCTCGGAGTACATTATCTAAGGCTTGGAAAACTGCTGTGGCATTGGTCAATCCAAAGGGAACAACAAGGCATTCATAGTGTCCAGTTGGGGTATTGAAAGCAGTATTCCATTCGTCCCCCTCTCGGATTCTGACCAGGTGGTATGCATTGCGCGAATCCAGTTTGGTGAAAACCTGCGCACCCTGTAGTAGCTCAAAAGCAGTGGTCATGAGGGGAAGAGGGTAACGGTTCTTAATAGTTATATCATTTAAGCCCCGGTAGTCCATGCAAGGTCGCAGGGATTTGTTTAACAAAAAAAAAAAAAAAACCCAAAAAACCCCAAAAAAGTCCCAGCTCCTGCAGGTGAAGTGGAGGGGCGAATGATGCCTGCTGCCAGGGACTCAGAGATGTATTTCTCCATGACCTCTCTCTCTGAGGGGGGCAGAGAGTAGATGTGACCTTTAGGAAGGACAGTGCCGGGTAAAAGGTCACAGTCATAGGGTCTGTGAGGAGGGAGAGACGTTGCTCTGGACTTACTGAAAACTGGCTTGAGATCAAGCTATTCAGGGGGGTCACAGGACAGATCTGGGAGGGTGTCTTCGGGCAGAGAGTAAAATGACTCATGGAAACCGGCAGCATTAAGGCAATAGGCATGGCAAAAGGCATTCCATCCTAAAATGGAATTATCAGTCCAGCGGATATGTGGATTGTGCTTTGATAGCCAAGGCAGTCTTAACACAATGGGTACAACAAAGATTTCCTCAGAGTGGTTACCTGAAACTTGTTAAAGCACTGGCTCAGAAACCTGGTGGATGACACTGAAACACTGACCATTTTGAGCTCTGGCAGTAAGAGGCTGATCAAGGGAGCGTGTGGTAATCCTCAGCTCTTGAGCTATGGAGAGTGTGGACCTTGCCTGAAACTGACAGGGAAATAGACAATAGTGACTGCTCCACAGGGAATCCTTTATTTACTACACCCACCAACAACTCTTTACTCACTGGTGAGGGTCTGTTCCTCCGTGGTCACGTCTGACAGTAATGCCCATTCTGTCCACAGTAAAAGCAGGCATCACTGACGCTCCTCTGGAGAAACCTAGGTCCGATCAATTTGCATAGGCTCAGGGGATGAAAGCGGGAGTTCCTGTGGAGGGGGCACTGGGTCCCAAGCCTTGGGAAATCTTGGGGTCCTCTCTCTTTGTCGTGACTTTAGGCGGGCATCAGTGTGACCCGCCAGAGCCATGAGGGCATTCAGGTCACTGGGTAGTTCTCGGGAGGTCAGCTCATCCTTAACATTCTCAGAAAGTCCGTTGTAAAAAGTATCATAAAGCGCCGGATAGTTCCAATCACAAGAGGCTGACAGGGTTCGAAATCTTATGGCATAATCATAGGTGGAATGGTTACCTTGCTTGAGGCGTAGTGGCTCCCTCGCTGCCTCCCTCCCACTTAGAGTGCGGTCAAACACCCTCCTCGTCTCCTCTGAAAAGTTTCTAAACTGTGGCAGAAAGGAGAGTTGGCATCCCACACAGCAATACCCCACTCACAAGCCTTCCCAGTGAGCAAAGAGATGATGTAGGCTACCCTGGAGCATTCAGTGGGGAAGACTGAAGCCTGGGAGTTCCATAATCAATGAACACTGAGACAAAAATGGCTGGCAGGTTCCTGGCTCACCATTGTAGGGAGGCGGAGCTGGTAGCCTTGGTTCTCCTTGGAGGGGAGCTGGTGAATTAACTGCTGGAGGGCGGCTGGATAAGGCAGGGGCAGGAGAAGAGGTAGTCTGGAGCTTCTGGATCTGGGTAATGAGGTTACTCAGAGAATCAGCAATGCATGTGAGTTTTTGATTGACTTGTTGGATTTCCTGGTGGTGAGTTGCGAGAAGAGATCCCTGCTTCTCTACAGCAGCTTTGAGGTGGTCAAGGTCTGTTTGGTCCATTTTGTTGGCTAGATTATTCTGTCATGGCCTGTGAGGCCTGGGATACAGAATATGGACCCCGAAGCAGACTCTTGAGAGATTGTATTTAAAAAGGTGATTTTAATGATCAAACATTTCAGCAAAAACAGAAAAAAGCAGGCGTTCACACTCAATTCACAAACAGGCAAAAATGTTGATCTGGCAAAAACATGGTTTGAGTCCAGGCAGAGTTCAAAATAACTACAGGTCAGTCCAATACAGAAGGCAGAGGTACAGAGGAGGGCAAAGCAGTAATCAAAAGTGAGCAGGCACAGGTCACAGACGAGGAGGGCAAAAACAGTCCTGTCAATCACAAAAACCAAAAGGGCAAGACAAGAGCAAAATCCAGGAAACAGGCAGAGGTCAAAACATGAGCAAAACGTCAGAAAACATATATGAAATCGTGAGAGAACCTTCCAAAAAGAGGCAAGGATAACCTGGCAAGAAGTCAGTGGTGAGACAAGGCTTTTAAAACACAGACTAATGAGAGAATGGTGAACAGGTGAGTAGAGGGAAGGCAGGTGATTGGAGCGAAAGCAAAAATTTGGAGTGGAACCCAGGAAACAGAACACAAAACGGGAGAGAGGGAAAACATGGCTAAACAGTGGAAGGACCAGGCTGGATTGTGACAGCATCAGGGAATTAAACTTGATTTTGGCAGACGCAGGGACCCAGTGGAGGGAGATGAAGAGGTCTGTGATGTTTTCTTATTTTGTCTGATTGAAGACCAGACATGCAACAGTATTTTGAAACATCTGCAGTGGTTTGGTAGAACACAACAGTAGACTCTCCAGGATAGAGTTCCAGTAGTCCAGTCTTGAGATGACAATTGTCTGGACAAGCAGTTGGGCTGCATACTCTGTCAGATATGGTTTGAAAAGATGGAACTGTTAGTATGTCATAATTAAATATGCATTTCAAATAAGTATTATCGTACATCTTTATGACTGTAAGTTCCAATGAATGTAGCCTTCAGTTTGACGCTCTACCGTCTCCCTTCGTCCATGTGCACATCCAATAATTTATCCACTGGACCACTTGGTATAGTTTAACTGTTTACTTCGACACAAAAATATTTTACAGACCGTTGTTCATTGCAAACTTATCGAAAACCAATGGACAAGATTCTAAAGAGCATTATTAATGAGAAAAAGAGACAGAAATCAAAGAGAGAGCGAGCGAGGTCAAAAAACTGTGTGGCTCCACTCTGTCTTGCCTGACCCCCCCCCCTCTCGCGAGAGTAACAAGCCGCAATTAAAGACACATGTGATTACCACAATGAAGGGATCCATTGCCTATTCCCCAAATATGACAAACGAAATCTTGTGCATCTGAATCAATCATATGTCTTTTAAAGTGCAAAAAATCAACAATTAACTTATTGGACTACTGTAAATATATGTAAATAATGTAAATAAATCCGTTTGTAAATAATGCCAATATTGTATGCCAATTAATCAAATATTCATATTTTGTCCATAATCTGCATTTAGGCTCCTACAATGACATAAATATGTATGTCTCAAAAGGCACCAAGGCACCGGCACCAGCACTGTCCTATAGCTCTTTTCCACTAGGACGGTGCTGGTGCCCGTGCAGAGCCAGTGCTGCCTTGGTGCCTTTTGAGAACCGGCCAGCATTTCCACAGGTTTGGGAACCGAACGCTACATAGCGAAAGTTTGGGTCATTTCCGTGGGGAAAAAATAATGTCGGACAGAACGCATCTGCTTGCTTTTTATAAATTTACTTTTACGCTACGCTTGCACACAGCAAAACACCTCACGAATTTTGTTCTATAACTGTTCGCTTGGAGGGCAAAATTCATGAAAATAGTAAGTCTGTCACCTAGCTCAAAAGTTAAAACGAGTGTTTAAATGAAGGTCTGCATGCAGTGGTTTATTTGCACCAGCCAGAGCGTGAGAGAGTGTCTTTTTCTACCACTCTGGGTCCAACTACGTTCATGTAACATGTAAACAACAGCCCGTGCTGATGTAGACACAAATTGTTGCTCATACATCTTTTAATCATATACATATTTTCATGCTACAAATATCCTTTAGCCTACCGCTACTTGGTCAGACATTTTGTGTTACCCCCGCCTCTCTAGAGAACGTCACGTACCAAACACAAACGCTGAACTGATTGGTTCTCGCGTGGTTTTTATTTGCATAGCCTCTGACGTCAGCGCTTCCAACTTTTGGGACCAGCAATTCTGTGGTGCCGTGCCGGTGCCAGCTTTTCGGCTCCGGCACCAGTATTTTTCAGTGGAAAAGCGCGGCCCCGGTGCTCGATTAGGCACCGGCACCGCGGCAGTGGAAAAGGGGTACTAGTGGAAAAGAGCTATTGTTTAAAATAACAGTGTGAACTCTGGTCCTCTCAGAGACTGAACAGTCTGGTTCATGGAAATGACAGAGGGACCTCAAAACAACTGAGTTCACAGGTTTTAGGAAATGACACCGTTTTTAACACTTGTGTGTATGTAGTTGCAAAAAAATGTGACATGTTCTCAACTTGTTTGTGGGTTTGACTCATGAACTTCTTTTACAACTGTCGAGTCAGTGACACATTTTCTGTCAGACGTGCAGTGGAGCTGGACCCAAACACAAGACACCATGATGGTGGTAACAAAAAAGGAGGACTTTACTTACAAAAAGTAGATAAATAAACAGGTGCAAACAGGAACCAAAACTGGATACAAACGCTGCAGCCAAACAGTGTCTCCAAATGAACACAAACAACGATAGACAAGTCAAACACAAGGGCTTAAATACAAGAGGAGAACTAAACAGGGCAAACAGCATTGGTTCAAATTAACAAGGGTAAAACGAGGTTAATAAATGGAACAAACAGAATCAGGTGTGGGGCGGAGATAGACACAGAACAGGAGCACAAGACATTTCAAAAGAAAAGTCCAAAATAAGGTGCTGGCTGTGACATTTTCACACCCTGTTCCTCCTGTTTTTTCTTTTTTAATTTTGCACACAGGAGAAGACAGTGGTCAAACAGCACAGTCTTTTGGTTCAAACACAATAAAGAACACACACACACACACACAGAGAGAGAGAGGACAGAGAGAGAGAAGTAAAAGGCAGCGTTGAATGGTCAATAGTAATTCTTTAAACATGATTCTCAAATCAAATTCCCAGTGTCCATCACTCCCAGGCCAGTCTCTAAAACTTTCATCATTACCTATGCAGCCCCCTGTGGACTAAATTCGTCACATCCAGTGGAGGGAGATGAAGAGGTTTGTGACGTCTTCTTGTTTCGGCTGATTGAAGACCAGACATGCCACAGCATTTTGAATCATCTGCAGTATTTTGGTAGAACATGACAGTACACTGTTCAGGATAGAGTTCCAGTAGTCCAGTCTTGAGATGACAAGTGTCTGGACAAGCAGTTGGGCTGCATTCACTCTGTCAGATATGGTCTGATTTTCTGGGTGTCATCAGCATAGAAGAGATAAGACAAACTGTGTTACTGTGTAATGGAGCTGTTATCTGTTCCTGATTTTAATGAATGACAGACTCATAGCAGTGATAAGACAAACTGTGTTACTGTGTAATGGAGCTGTTATCTGTTCCTGATTTTAATGAATGACAGACTCATAGCAGTGATAAGACAAACTGTGTTACTGTGTAATGGAGCTGTTATCTGTTCCTGATTTTAATGAATGACAGACTCATAGCAGTGATAAGACAAACTGTGTTACTGTGTAATGGAGCTGTCATCTGTTCCTGATTTTAATGAATGACAGACTCATAGCAGTGATAAGACAAACTGTGTTACTGTGTAATGGAGCTGTCATCTGTTCCTGATTTTAATGAATGACAGACTCATAGCAGTGATAAGACAAACTGTGTTACTGTGTAGTGGAGCTGTTATCTGTTCCTGATTTTAATGAATGAGACTCATAGCAGTGATGAGACAAACTGTGTTACTGTGTAATGGAGCTGTTATCTGTTCCTGATTTTAATGAATGACAGACTCATAGCAGTGATAAGACAAACTGTGTTACTGTGTAATGGAGCTGTCATCTGTTCCTGATTTTAATGAATGACAGACTCATAGCAGTGATAAGACAAACTGTGTTACTGTGTAATGGAGCTGTTATCTGTTCCTGATTTTAATGAATGACAGACTCATAGCAGTGATAAGACAAACTGTGTTACTGTGTAATGGAGCTGTTATCTGTTCCTGATTTTAATGAATGACAGACTCATAGCAGTGATAAGACAAACTGTGTTACTGTGTAATGGAGCTGTTATCTGTTCCTGATTTTAATGAATGACAGACTCATAGCAGTGATAAGACAAACTGTGTTACTGTGTAATGGAGCTGTCATCTGTTCCTGATTTTAATGAATGACAGACTCATAGCAGTGATAAGACAAACTGTGTTACTGTGTAGTGGAGCTGTCATCTGTTCCTGATTTTAATGAATGACAGACTCATAGCAGTGATAAGACAAACTGTGTTACTGTGTAATGGAGCTGTTATCTGTTCCTGATTTTAATGAATGACGGACTCACGACTCATGGTTTGAAAAGATTGAGCTGTTTGCATAATTAAATATGCATTTGAAATAAGCATTATTGTATATATTTATGACTGTATACTCTGCATAAAGTGTGAACTTGTAACGGTCAAATTGTGCACTATGTCTTTAAGACATTAATGTGTAATGTACATATTCATATACTAACTCATGACATCATATCCTGTAATGTCAGAGTTGAGAGAGTAACAAGTTGCCAAGTAGTGATCAGCCTGAACTTTTATCTCCAACTCTCACTATCAGTGATGCCAAACGATGCTTGTAGGTCTGTTTCTATTCATGTATGAGCAGAACACCAGAGACTCTGAGTATAAACAATAAACATAAATAAACAAGCTTTATCTGAATACCAAACACGAGTCTGTGTGGATTACGCTGGTTCACGTCCCTATCTGGGGATGTCACCTATCTGAGTATTGCCTATCTGGGGATGTCACCTGAACATCACCCATCTGGGAAAACATGTTAAAAATAAAACATTCCCACAGACAGGTTCCTGTTGATCTAAAAAAAGATACACAAGAGACTTTTAAAATATATTTATGTCATTTATTTACTGACTTACTGCCCCAGTGTAATTTTTCTTTTACAAGACCTTGTAGAATTGTTTAATAGAGTCATTGTGTTGTCCTGGTGTATCTGGACACTTAGTCTCTCCACATAAATGTTTATAAAATCCACACAGTTTACCTACAGAAGTTAGGGAGGCAAACTCTCTCCATACCTTTAAAACCAGACTAAAGACTTAGCTGATCTATTTTCTCAAACTTATGGATAATATCATTTTGATTAAACTTTGCTATGGACATGTAAAGCCCTCTGAGACTATAAATAGTGTTATTGGGCTCTAAATAAACTGATATTTTTATTATGATTATTATGACATGGTACTGAACAAACAGATAGAACTCAAGTGATCCTCACCCTTCCTGGATGTTGCGCTATTGTTATGGCTGGATTTTAACCTGAGAAGATAAAGATGACAGATATGAATATTTTGATGGTGTTTTGATAAGCTGTAGAGAGTGATGGAGCATGTGTTGACTACAGGTGATGGTGTCCTAAGATGACATGGTAGAGTCTCTGACCTCCTGATGAGGAACACTGTGGCCACCAGAATAACAATGATCTTCAGTGATGATGTCACAGTCCTATAGAACCCTCCTGTTGTCATGGTTACTGTAAACACAAACTAATTTAAAGTAGAGTCAAGCTGAAAGCGTGTGAAAAGCATGTGAAGCCAAAGCATGTGAAAATCATTTCCGTATAAAATTTGTCATTTCTCACAGTGAAACTTTACCTTTACCTGTTAAATGATGGTGAACTGTTGTGTTGAGTGAGGTGACACTGTTCCAGGCTGTGCAGGTGTAATTCCCACTGTGTGTGGAGTCAATCTTCTCTATGGAATATGAGGCTGTAGTTTCTCCTGTTCCTCTTCCATTCAACATCCAGATGAAGGAGGCAGGAGGTGTGGATTCAGCAGAGCACGTCAGAGTCACCTTTGACCCCACCTCCACCTCATTCTGTCCACTGATGGAAACGTTCTCTGGTCCATCTGAAACACAGAGGCATCATGGGATGGAGTTAATCTGTTATTCTATTCATTTCTATTGTCTCTGTTATTCTATTTATTTCTATAGTGTCTGTAGGTGAATTACCATCAGTAAAGTGAATGTGTGTCACACTCACAGTTGACGGTCATTGTGTAGGTTGCAGTGTCAGAGCTGACAGGGTTACTGAGTCTACACTGGTATTCTCCACTGTCTGATCTCCTCACTGGACTGATGGACACTGATCTCAGATCAGCAGAGAAGATGATGCTGTTGCTAGGAGACAGAGGTTGACCATCCTTCATCCATTCTGTGGTGATGATGGAGCCAGTTCCCTCACAGGTTAAATTAGCAGAACTTTGATCTTCTATTAGGGGTTGTGCTGGACCAGTGAGGGAAACTCCAGATACTGTCTCTGTAGGAGAAATGATTTAAGTATTCAGTGAAAACATTCAGGAGGGAAAGAGAAAGTTTGGCTTTGAACACACTGGAGACAAATGACACTGAGGGGCTGATAATGGATATTTAATAAATGACATTTATATTCATTATGAATGATCTTGATTACTGAGGATTAACTATTAAAATGATTTAGTCAAAGTTCAGTTTTTTATCAGGTTGGAGAGGAATGAGAAAGTCACCAGACTGTTAGTGTGAAGTGAGAGACCTGTTCAGAGTCTGGTCACAGTGAGGAAGAGTCTAACACAGCAATGAACATATATAATATTATATAAATAATATAAACATCATAAACAATATAAACATCATCTCTCTGTCATGTGAGTGTTGTCAGTGACAGACTGTATGTGATGTCATATAAACATCATTTCTCTGTCATGTGAGTGTAGTCAGTGACAGACTGTATGTTGTCTGCTGTATAGACTACACTGGTCTCTGGATCTTTTCTCATTATATTTAGTTATATCTTACATCTGTATGAAACATGTTAGAGAATATCAATACATTACATATCTGTAGGAAGTGTATAGAACCATATTACAGTGGATTATAATGGACTTTACATTTGTAAAGTGAATTTGTAGTGGTGCACATCTTTACATGAAACAGCTCTGGGTCCTGTTACTCTAGACCAGTTATTAAATCAACATTACCCCCATTCATTTACATATTAAACGTGAATAAATTAATGTAATATGTAAATGAGGTTGTTGAGAGTTATGATTGGTTGAATAAAGAAGGAGGATGTGACCAGTGTGGTGATGCAGTGATTCTTACCAATCACGTCTAGTGTAGTTTTGTCTGTCAGTGCTGGATCATTAAGAGTTTTCTTTATCATCACTGTGTACTCTCCACTGTCACTCACAGTCACACTCAGTAACTCTGATGAATCAGTGTGTGGGTCCAGTCTGACTCTGTCATGGTAAACTGGTTCTGTAAGGACGCCATCAGGGTCAGATGTAATAACAGGTTTTCCATTAAATGACCAGTGTACTGCAGTAAGTGGTTTATCACCAGATCTGTTGGTGGTGTTGATCCAAACACTTCCTCCTACTGCTCCATACACAGGTCCAGGAGACAACACCACATCACCACCCAAACACACACCTGAGGACACAACACCACATCACTACACAAACACACACCTGAGGAGACAACACCACATCACTACACAAACACACACCTGAGGAGAGAACAGAGAGTCAGTATTATAATCAGAATCATTATCATTCTTACTGATCCCAGAATTCACTGTAGCCAGAGTGTAGTAGTGAGAATTCTGGAAGTTTCTTCACTATAACAATGAGCCTGCCTGTCCCTGCTGTGATGTTTGCTATGGTTCAGTTCTAATCTGTTTCCGCATCTACAATTCTGCTCCGCCCTCATAGATACAGTTTTATTATGTTTCCATAGACACAGCTCTATTCTGCTTCCATAGATGCAGATCTATTCTGAAATCTACAATTTAACAAAAATTTTTCTAAATACCAAAACCAAACCATTGAAATCTGTTTTTAAGATGAGATCTTTGGAAATATAAAGCTGCTTGTTTTAGATGACCATGAATTCAGTCAGAGTAAAAGGGTTTTAAAAATGACAGACTCATTAAAGAGATAATGTGAATATAAGCTTGATAATATATATAGACATAGTACTAGCACACACACACACACACACACACACACGGCAGTAACACTCAGAAAGAGACTAAACTCATCAATTAATCATCAGTCAACAGTTCAGAATACAATTACAACTTTAGTTAAAACTAAAAAATGTAAAATATGTGATATTTAGTGTGACAGCTTTAGTAGGGCTAAACTATTGATCGATCAGTGTTTGATTTATTTTGTTTTCTTGTTTGTTTGTTTATTGTTGTTGTTGTTGTTGTTGTTTTTTTCTTTTTCCAGTTTTTAGATATTGTGTGCCTCTCTCATATAAGATTCCAGACTGTATTTCCTGCATTTCCTAATATGGTCAGTTATAATACGTATATTCTGACCAATCAGAATTCTCTCTGGCAGTTCCCCCTCATGTCTTATTTCAGTTCTCACCATTTCCTACATCAGTCAAACTGTCTACTGTCACACTCACCAAAATACCATGACACAGGTCTCAGTGATAGATTTTATTTATCATTATTTCTGTCTGTTTACCCATAATTCCACCAGGACTTTTCAATAAGATCCACATCTGTATGACATAGGACATGAGAACAAACCAACAGTGTGGAATGAAACAACATCTTCATATTGATCATATGTGGAAAGTTCAGGAAGTTTATTTCCCATCAACAGCCATTAGATTACAGAGGTTCACAGTATAATGGCATTTTCTCATTGTTTTAGTTTCACTTTTACAACTTCTGAATGTTTTAACATCTTCTGTTTCCTTCTTTCATAAGCTGCTGTAAGACCAGTCTTATCTTTAGTCTGCATTTTCTGTTTCAGCCACAAAATATAGACCTGAATGTCTATGAGGTTTAACACAGAGATTCCTCCATCAAGAGACCAGTAAAGAGACTGCATTAGAGGAGGGAACAACACACACACACACACACAGACACACACACACACACACACACACACACACACACACACACACACACACACACACACAAAACACACACTGCACATTTAACACACTGCAGCAGACACTAGGATACACTAGTCAAACATCTTTCTAAACTAGAACAGGGACATTAGGATCCAGTGTCATATATCACATTATATTCCATTAGAACAATTCTAACACAGAAGAGAAACACTCTATGAACTGGTCTATGGCCTCATATAATGGTTTATTGTCATAAATGATGAGATGTTTTTACCTGTTAGCAGGAATATGATCAGGGAGGACACTGCAGTGGGCTCCATTTGGTCTGTTCTCCTCTGTCTGCTGTCTGTCAGGTTTTAGCCAAACTCATCAACACTCACAGACTCAATGTAAACCACAGGGTAAAACTCACTAACATCAGTGGGTCATTTCCTCTGTGTGTCTGTAGAAATGTTTGTACTAGTGGAGACACTTTAGGCTCTAAAATACACACACTTAAAGAAATAAAATAGTCTTAAGCATTTGAACATGTCTGTCTGGTTTTGTCATTATGTCTTTGTAGGGAGCAGTGTTTGTGTGGACAAAGTGAAAAACTCCGTGAGGCATGTTAACTAAACACTGTCATTCACACAATAAACACACACACCACAGCTGAGGAAGATCTTCCCTCATCTTCCTCTGACTGTTTGAAAGGTGTGTCTTCATCCTGGACAATATGAATTCACTTTTAGTTTGGGAATTTCACGTCACAGTGACTAACAGGGATGTGGATCAGTTTTCTCTTCTCTAATCTCAGATATTTACTCACCTTTAACATTAATCACTGACTTACACTTTGTCATAACTGTAAGAGAAATGTGAGAAGAGTAATAATCCATACAGAAAACTGTTTTATATACAAACAAACTGCACTTTTCTTTCCTACAGCAGATGGAATCATGTAGAGGTTAAAATACAATATCGCCCCCGTGTGGTCAAAACTCATCAAATCCTCTCCACTCATTTCCACTGCATGAATCTTTCCACTGTCACATGACCCTGAGTTTGGTCTCTTAGAACACACTGACACAGAGTTCACACTCATTTTAGGGGGAATGTTTTTTAGAAACAATTTCACTGGTTTTACACAAAGCCAAAAATCTAAAGAGATAAAACATTACAACGATTTTTTTTCAGTATAAAGATGAGGTGGCCAAGTGGTTGTGCTCTGCACGCGTGGGTTCGAATCCCATCCTCGTCGGGGTTGGTTACTTCGTGGGCAGCCATGGTCTAAAGGTTAGCGAACTGGGCTTGTGACTGGAGGGTTGCCGGTTTGATTCTAACATCATATGTCTTTTTCTTGTGCATACTCTGAATAAAATTTGACACTTACTTACAACAGTGTTAGGAGTTAATCAATCTTATTCTTTAATGTGGGTGATCACATCCCAGTGTAATATTTCTCCTCATATGCGTTTTCTACAGTGCCAATGTCCAGTACCAACATCAGGACTCCAGGAGGCTGCCTCACAGAAGATCAGAGTTCTGCTGTTTTAACCTGTGAGGGAACTGTCTCCATCATCACCAGAGAAAGTATGAAGGATGGTCAAACTCTGTCTCCTAGCAACAGCATCATCTTCTCTGCTGTGACCAGCACCTTGGCCCTTCAGTACTGGATTCTGACACAGTGAGTTCACCTGCCTCCTCTCCTGTCTTTACAGTGAGCTACCACAAGAGGGCAGCCGTGGTCTGTGTGCCCTTGAGCAAGGCACTTAACCCCAGTGCTCCCCAAGGAATGCTGCTCCTGCGTCTGGTGTGTGTTCACTACTGGTGTTAAATGCAGAGACAAATTAATTGCTCACCGTTCACAGTGTGTGTGTGCAATCATGGAAACTTAAACTTACTCAACTTAAAATGTGTTAAACATAGGAGCAGTCCGTGTAATATGAGTTTCATTAAAAATAACCAATGATATTTGACCACATCTTCGAGGAGACAGAAGTATCTGAGATTTTGTCATAGTGTTAGTCACCTGATGGGGGCGCTAACAGACAGAATAAAGATAATAGGAGGAGATAATGGAGGAGAGCTCGTGTCTGTGTGAGGTGCAGGAGGAGCAGGTCAGCGCAGGTTAACAGGGGAGAAGACGCCGACCTATGGATGGAGTCACCTCCACATACAGACAGAGGAGAAAGAGTCGAGTCAGATGGTAGAGAGGAGGGGAAGAGAGAGCTATGCTGAGCTATACTGTGCAGATTACAGTATTGGATTTATATTGTACAGATTGCCAACACCACTGTTTAAAAAGAACAAGACAAACTGTTTTTGAATGTATTTTTATTAAAGCAAAATGAAAATCTTACATCGGTGGCTTAAAAACAAGTCAGTCATACATCAAAAACAAGAAATATAAAAAGAGTACAAAAATAAAGCAAAATATGCATAAAAGGCATGTGAACAACACACAGGCAGTTAATTCACTGCAATACTGTCTAAAACACAACATCCTCAGAACCTAATATTATAACACAGCCATAAGGCAACAAGTTCAAGTTTCCTGCAACAATAAAATAATAAATAAATAACATGGTAGTATGGTAGTTTTGAAACATGTGAGACATTTGAGAAATTTATGATTTGATGACTTCATGATCTCTCCCATTTTCCCTAGCATCTGGGTTGCTTTTTAGGCTATGAGGATCAAGTCAGGGGGTGCCGCCCTGCTCTGGTTGTTGTAATCCTGTGGGCATGTAACGTCCTTTGAGACTGTAAACAGTGATATTGGGCTTTAAATAAACCTAAACTTGAAACTGGAACTTTCTAACTGTATTTATTTATTAACTTGTGAACTATACTTGGGTAAATATTGTGAATTTTTAGCTGTGCTCTGCAGAGAGCAAGAGTTCTGGAAACATTAATGAAACATCAGTGTGTGATAACAACACATGGAACACTGACAGTGTTTACACAAACTAACAAACAAATAAGCAAACTAACTAACTAACTAACTAACTAAGTCCTGATAAAACTGAACAGATGAATAAATGAATAACAGAATAATAACAAACTCATTACAGTGAGAGAGCTGGGGGTATTCTAGAAAGCAGGTTTAGTAAATAGTAAACATCCTAATAGAAGAGCCCTATAGCTTTGTTAGCTAGAAGAAAAGAGCCATTGGACTCCTCTATTAGGAGCTTTACTACTTACTCTGAGTTTTAACTAAACTCGCTTACTGGAATACCCCTCTGACCTCAATGTGAATGTCATGTCTGTATAAAATGATCACAGACAGTTTGTTTGTTCCAGTCATAATGTTTCCATTCACTACAAGTGCAGGACAAACTTGTATGACAACATGAAAGCATAAAACATTAGATGATGATGTGTAGAGATGGACTAAGATTAAAAACAGATGTTGACAGTGTGAGGAAACATGGAGGACAGTCAGAGACAGAGCAGTGATTGGCCAATCACATCAACCCCTCACACCCAGCCCCACAGCATCATGGGAAACACACAAATACAACATTATTCACACAGCACTGAAATATGTTATAATTTATGTTAGTTTGTAATGGAATGCATATGACAGACTAAAATACTTTTCTATAAACAGGTGAACAGTTAACCCCTGTGTTGTATACTTATAACATGAAAACAGTTGTACTTATTTTGAATTATTTATATAACACATTCAAATATAATGTTTATTTAGCTATATACCACTTTCTGATATTTTAAACACTTTTGCTAATTTTACACACATGCAGAGAAGTGCAACATTCATGTCATTTCAAATGAAATGTTTGGTTTGAATAATTGGACAACCTGATATTTTCACTTTATATTCAGTGATAAAAGAGGAAGCAGTTTCACTAGCACTCAGATTCATCATCTCCTATTCATTTATGTCTGACTGAGGTGATTTTCGCTTTCTATACCACAAATACACAACAACAACAACAATAACAACACAGACACCTCCAAGAATACCCCCTACCACAACACCAACACCACTTCCATCATGACGCTGATCTGTGAAAGAAAAAGAGAAAAGTGTTATGTTACTTTATTTGATGTGTCTGTGTGGATCATTAGGAGACAGATTCTGCTTTGACTTCAGATCACATCAGTCTTGAAACACAAACCCCCATGTCTCAGATTTAAGACACCTCTGTCTCTCATGTCCCAGATCTGGGGCAATGCCTAGACTGTTTAGAAGAGACAACAGTCATGTGACTTGTGTTTAATGGGTTCAAAAGTAGGAGTGGTGAGTAATGAAGTAAAAATACCTCACTACTGTACTTTACTAGTACATTTATGGATTTGTACTCCGAGTATCGACAAAAGGATCAACTTTAACTTTCTATCCAACCACAACTATAAAGAAATTCTTTGCATTATACTTCAGCACATTCCTATTGAAGTTTGAAACCTCTCTTTACTTGATCCATCAACAACGTGTTACCCCTTTCATTAAATTTCAGTTTGCTTTTTTCATTAGAAACAGTGCTTATGACATGTGAGATGTCAGACAAATGCGCTGATCACTGATCGCAGTTTTGGAACATGAAGCTTTTTCACGGTAAATGTCGTTGTTTTGAATCAACATCAATGCACTTCCTGTGCCTAGTCTGTCGGAAATTAAAAGAAGAAGAAGAAAACAAAACAATTTCCATTTTGCCTGATGTTGTTGTTGCCTGTTGTCACACTTTAATACGACGCCGTTGCCAAAAGAGTCCCGCGTAAGAAGAGGACGTCAGTTGAGTAGGTGGTCGTTCAATGTGGTCGTGCTCGCATTCGCATTTACACTGCTATAAGAATGTGGTCACATGCGGTCCAGACCACCTCCGAACGTGGTCTTAGTGATCGGATCTCGAGGCGACAACAATGCACATTGGATGCGTTTACACCTGTACTTTAGAGCTGTCCACTTGTGATTGGATCACCAAAATCAGGTCTTCATGCAAGGTGTAAACAGGGCCTGAGTGACTCACCTGACTGTCAGCATGTAATTAAAAAAAATAGCGTTTGTTCTCATCTCTTGGTTGGAGTGTAACATACTTCCAGGCTAGACTATTGTAATGCTCGGTTTGCTGGATGTCCCTTAGAGTCCTTGAGAAGACTCCAGCAGATTCAGAATGCAGTGGCTAGATTTCTCCCCAGATCTAGAAAATTGTTAGCCCTATATTGTGCTGTCTACATTGGCATCCTCTTAAATATCGTATTTATTACTTTAGCGTTCCATAGATATGGGGCAGCCTTCCAACTGAGACTCACTCAGTTCTCAGACACACTGGAATTTTTAAATATCAGTTAAAGACATATTTGTTTAATCTAGACTAAAGTTAAATATAAGTAAGTTATTTAGTAAGGTATTTCTCATCAGTCATCCACAAAGCCAAGGAATGGTAGTGGAAGAGGACCAATGACAGTTTTTTGGTGAACTAGACTCTCAGTGCTGTCACCCTTCCATCTTATGTTATTTCTCCTATTGGTTGAATCTCAGGGAGCCTTCATACCTGTGCCACACTCTGACCCTAAGGTACATTGTCCTAACATGGCCTGCTGGAGTCTCATACTGCACTCAGTTAATCATTACAATCTCATCTTTTTCTCTCTTTTTTCTTCCCCTTTTCTTCTCACCTGACCCAAACTACTGCTGCCTGTCCTGTGGAACACAACTATGACCCAGTTCATCCTGCCCTGCTTGTTTAACAGAGCACAATCACGACCTCTGCCAGCCATGATAAACTGCATGACGCCCCTCATCTCTATTTGCCAACCTTAATAAGCTGTTAAAAATAATTGTGGGGGGTGGGGGTGGCACCAGCAGATTACAGAAAGGCTCAGGTGGTAAATTCATATTTCCACAGCATTATTTGGATCTGTACAACATACAGTAATTATGCTCACCACTCTGTTGCTATTAGTTTCACTTTTACAGAAATACCATACTGACAGTGTTCTAATCAGCAGCATTTCGAGTTATTGAAATGATCAGGGGCTAAGAAGCTAAGAAAACCGGAGCGTTGGATCTGGGTGTGCACTTGTCTTCTGACTTTTTGTGCACTGAGCAGCACTGGGTTACTCCCTCCACCTTCAGACACTGCAAGTCAAGATCTGCTCTGTTACACAGCCTGTCTGTAGTTTTACTATAAACACCTCCTTTTTCAGGGTAAAATATTTGGGGCTACAGCCCAGAACGACCGGACTTAACGTTGCCACTGGTTGTAACTCACATGGACTGTGTTTGCTGTAGGACTGTGTGTGTTAATGGCCCATTATTAGTGTTCAGGGACATCACTACCAAAACTCTCCTTCCTATTTCCTATGTGTTAATTCATTATTTCTATGAGAAGGGAAAAGATGTCTGATGTTAGATGGTGCAGGTACAGTAGGGACAGGTTGGCCAGTGAGCTGGAAACAGAGGAACAAATTAAACCTTTAAAGCTTTAAACAAATTAAACCTTTCATTATTTCAACCTGTTCCCATTTATCCTCCTTGATTAACAATGAAACAATTCACAGAATAGTCAATGCTAACCAACGTAAATATAGTAAATATAAAGTATTTATATTTTGTAAATGATCACCAATTTCATTTTGTGATAGAATTACTGTATCATTTGCTATATCAACAGATGGTATAAATCTGTGGATAACTGTGTTCATTCTCCCTCCAAATTCAGGTAATATTGGTATGTTAATCTGCAAAATTTCTGCAGTTTCAATGAAACATCTGCTTGTGTGTGGCCTGTGTGCTTAACTTTATTGTGCATTGCACACGAGCTGATGCTATATACAGATATTTATACTGCATCAGCTTAAGTAAACAATCTCACGTCATAGCTTTCACAATAGCACAGAGACTTAAAACAATCTGTGCTGTTTCATCTGCGTTATGATCCTGCAGATCATAGTAATATATTAAATAATGGCCTGTTTCAAATAATAAAGGCCTGGCTCTTTTTTGAGCTGAAGTAAATCAAGGCCCTGGTCACTATGAGACTTTACAGTAACCTAACTCTCCCACTAGATTAAAAACTATCTACCATTGCTATTATTGCAACACGTTAACTTCCATAAAATCTTCTTGACTGGTCTGAGGGATCTTTTCTTTTGAAAAAGTAATCGATAGTTCGTTTCATTATAAAAATAATAATAATAATAATATTTATTTAGAGCCCAATATCACTATTTATAGTCTCAAAGGGCTTTACATGTTTATAACAGAGTCTAATCAAAATTATATCATGCATAAATTAGAGAAAATAGATAAGTCTTTAGTTTCGTTTTAAAGGTATGGAGAGAGTTTGCCTCCCTAACTTCTGTAGGTGAACCATTCCAGAGGAAGGGAGAGCGGTAGGAAAAGGCTCGGTTGCCAGCGGACTTCTTTTTAACTCTTGGAATGACTAATAATCCAGAATCTTGAGAGCGCAGGGTGCGAGGTGGGTTATAGGGTGTGATTAAGTCAGACAGGTAGGAAGGCGCAAGCCCATGTAAAATTTTATATGTTAATAAGAGGACCTTAAAATCTGCCCTTGCATGAATTGGGAGCCAATGAAGGGAAGCCAGGACAGGGCTAATGTGATCAAACTTCTTCGTTCGGGTCAGAATTCTAGCAGCAGCATTCTGGACCAGCTGAAGACTATTGGTACTAGAGGCAGGCAGGCCAGAGCACAGATCACTGCAGTAATTGAGGCGAGACATGACGAATGCGTGAACAATGGTTTCTGCATCAGCCATACTTAGAAAGGTAAGATTTTAGCATTGTTACGGAGGTGATAAAAGGCAGATTTGGTTCTTGATATGAGTGACTAGCGAGAGACTAGAGTCAAAAATCACACCAAGGTTCTTAGCTGTATAGTTTTGAGAGATGATGCAGCTGTCAAAATTTAGAGTAAGATCACTAAAAAAGATGCTTATGCGTAGGGGGACCAATGACCAGCATTTCGGTCTTGCCTGCGTTAAGCATCAGGAAATTTGAAGACAGACCGTGTATTTATTCTGTGTATTTAAATTATCACCAAGGAGCCAAATGAGAGCGAGAGCAGTTATGGACTGGGCACAGGTAGATGACAGAATTGTCCCATGTTGTTATGATGACAATAGACTTGCTTTCGCTTTCCACTCTAATCACTCTCTCCCTCACACATACACACACAAGCAAATCAATTCTCACTCCCTCCTGGTGTTTCATGTGACGTACGATGATGTTTTTACAAAAATGCGGGGCACATATGCAAGTCACACTGGTGCACCTAGTTATAAAATCGAGTCGCACTGTCTCCAAAAATGGTCGCGGTCTGGAGCCCTGACACCAGATGCCTACAGACATTGTCTTGGTAATGAGCACAACACAAGCATAGCTAATAAACTGAAGAGACCTATTTTGAAAAAAGGTGCAGATAAGTCATTACTCACCGGACACACGGAGTGTAGTTTTGCCTGTCACGTCCCGATCATTAGGAGTTTTCTTTATCATCACTGTGTACTCTCCACTGTCACTCACAGTCAGACTCAGTAACTGTAATGAACCAGTGTGTGGGTCCAGTCTGACTCTGTCACGGTAAGATGGTCCTGATCGTACACCATCAGGATCAGATGTAATAACATTTGATCCATTAAATGTCCATCTGACTAATGTCAGTTTATCAGCAGATCTGATGGTGGTGTTGATCCAAACACTTCCTCCCACTGTTCCATTCACAGGTGCAGGAGACAACAGCACATCACCACCCAAACACACACCTGAGGAGACAACAGCACATCACCACCCAAACACACACCTGAGGAGACAACAGCACATCACCACCCAAACACACACCTGAGGAGACAACAGCACATCACCACCCAAACACACACCTGAGGAGACAACACCACATCACCACCCAAACACACACCTGAGGAGACAACACCACATCACCACCCAAACACACACCTGAGGAGACAGTGTGTGATGATATAAATATTCTGAAATATAAGTGGATGTTATGAATCAAACATAAAGTCAGAGATAAGGACCAAACTGAAGTGAGGTCAGACCTGAGATGAGAAATAAGAGTGTGGTTTGGAGGGTCAGGGACAGGAACACAGCATGACTCAGGAGTGATGGTGAATCTCTGGTCAACAGGAAGAGCTGCATCCTAATGTTTCTTTAACCTGAACACAGAAATACACACATCTCTCACTGGATTACTCACAGAATAAATACACAACTCATCTACAAACACACAAACACACAAAAAACACACATCTCTCACTGAATTACTCACAGAATAAATACAAAACTCATCTACAAACACACAAACCACCAAAAACTTTTAAACACAAAAACTTTCACACAACAAAAAAACTTATATAATCGTATACGCCAACCCAGGAACACCAGATCTGGCTTCTTCACCTGAGAGATCGTCTGAGAACAGCCACCCAGACACCTAATGCAACAGCTGGTCTGGTTATATGTGGTCTGCGGTTGTGAGGCTGGTTGGATGTACTCCTAAATTCTCAAAAACAATGTTGGAGATGGCTTATGGTAGTGAAACGAACAATCAGTTCATGGTCGACATTCCTGCAGTCAGCATGTCAACTGCACACTCCTTCAAAACCTGTGGCATTGTGTTGTGTGACTGGCCTTTTACTGTGACCAGTCCAGGCACACCTGTGCAGTAATCATGCTGTTTAATCAGTATCTCGATATTCCACACCTGTCAGGTGGATGGATTATTTTAGCAGCGCTGAAGTGTGTGCATAGAAGAAATCTCAGACCTGTAACTTCAACTCATGAGAAATGGGAGCGAAAACAAAAAAGTGTTGCATTCATATATATATATATATATATATATATTTGAGTGTAGATTTGCCTAATGGAAAAGCCACAAAATCAAGTCCAGCCAGTACCATGCAATGGAAAAGCGACATAAGTAGATATTAAAGTTAAGTTGTGGGGTTACTTATTAGCCCAATATAGCTACCACACCATAATGCTGCTTAGCCAAAAATGCAGAAATAAAAACTTTTTTTCCCCCCAGATAATACACGTATTATATACCAATCTCCATTATTGAGCGTAATCACAAGTTCTAAACATTAACACTTATATTTTATGCGCTTATGCTGCATTCACGTGCTCCTTGGATTGTCCATTTCCCCAGTTGTAAAGTCGTTCTTCTGACTTCGGTTTGTTCATGTGGTTTTAAGTCGGAATGTGGAAATAACGTGGACACCACAAAGATGTGTTGCATTTTTATCACTCAGAGCATTTAAACAACACGTGGACACAGTTGTCTGTACCAGTACATTCTCTGACACCACTAAAATATTGCTTTACCTGACTTGTTATAAGGGTAACTGCCGATAAATAACTTTTCTAACTAATCTTTTCCCACTCTACGTGGACAGCAACAAACCGTTACAACCTAATACCTAGTTCCTACTATCAAACAAACATTAACTTTCAGCCGCCATGTTTTTGAGTGTATGCGTGTATGTCAACTTTCGAGTTGTTGACTTTCGAGTTGTTGTTCCGCCTTGTGGGGACATTCACGTGAATTTTCCCAGTCGGGAACTCGTGTTTCCGATTTTTTCGATTATTCCGACACCGCATGAAAGCATCATTAATACCACAAGGGCTGTTCTATAGAAAGTTACGGAAGTAGACTGACCCTGCGCCACAGTCGTATTACCACTGGTGTGGCATTTCCTCTTTCAGGATTTGTTCTTCTATTGATGAGAAGCATTAATAGCTGAGAAGCAATTCATACCTGAAACCGAGAGTCACGTCCAACCGTCTAGCTGGACTTTCCAACAGTAAAATGCAGGGCGTCAAAACTGCATGTTCCTCAATGGGTTTTGGTGTTGCCCGACTCTGGCGGAAGTACGACAGTCCGGAAATCCGCTCTGCACTACACATGCTGGGTGTAACTGCCCGATTCTCCTCGCTCCCAGATTTTCCCTGGAATTATGAAATCTGGAAGTCCGCTCTGCAACATGCAATAGTAGTTTATTGCAATTTCCATGGTGTTTTAAGGGATTACATCATATTTCTGCGTTCCCTGCCCGATTTACAATATTTTATTGAGTCATATTTCAAAACTGTGCTATTTTGTATGATATGCTATACTAATATGCTAAGCCTAAGGACAATAAACTATACTAAACTAAACTATGCTATGCTAATATGCAAAGCCTTCAGAGAATCTTTGAAAAAAAAAAACAGTATCAATAACATTATCAGTATATGCGAACACTCCACCTCTCAATGAAAACAATACGCGTTCTTTGTGCCATAAAATATTTACGTGTAGCCGATGTGTAAATATAATGTTTTTTTTATTTCACCAATAATCCATTTTCAGTTTCTGTAAGCACTTTGTTGTTTTGTTTTGTATACGCGTGCTCATATATATGTTTTTCCTTTGGGGGGCTTTTATTTTATTTATTGTAATTTTGCTGTGTGACCTCTGACCTCTGACCATCTTGTGACGTTACTTTGTAAATTCGCGTGTTTCTCCTCAGTTGACTGGACGCTGTAATGAGGAGAGGTAGGTTTGCCCCGATACTCATGCTGATAGTATGGTAAAGCGGAGGTAGAAATACTAAATGGAGGCTAAAATCTTACCCCGAACATGTCACAGATGCTGTTTCTTTTGTTGATATAATATTTGTTTCGTGTGCATGTGCATTTTCTTTATTGTTTATCATGTACAGTACTTTTGCATAGAATGCTAGTTGCCAGTCTCGAGCCAGGCTAGCGGAATGCGTGTTTGGTCTACTATGTGGTTTAATTGTCTATTTCTGTCTATGTATGTAGACGGTCGTGTGAAGTTCTGTACTGCTGTTTTTGTGTGTCACACAGGTATGTAAGCTCCCCCTTTTTGTTATTTTGTCATGTAAATTTGTTTTGTGTGATTAATCTTGTTTTGCATAAGCATAGTGTATATTTTGTTATAATCTCATATTTTCGTTTAACTTTATTACTAGCTCTTAGCATTTAAAAGGTAAATTCGGGGGTTTCTCCTCAGTCGACTGGACGCTGTAATGAGGAGAGAGGTACATGAATGTAGATGATCGCGTGAAGTTTTGTTTTTGTGTGTCACACAGTCGGCTGGATGCCGTAAAAAAAGGAAAGAATAAATGCTGCCCCTTGATTGGTCAACCAGAGATTGTCGTCTTATCATACGTACATACAAAACAATGCAGAATTCTAACAGTGACAGACCAGGCCAGTCACAGTAGCATGAGCAGTACAGATCTGGCACTGCTGGAACACATCATATAGTGTGCACACACTTCGGATACTACACATTCGTATTGCAGTCTGAAATTCCGGACTGTCACACTTCCGGCAAAATCGGGCAGCTCTCAAAATCGCATGTGTGTTGCAGACCGGACGTCCGGATTTCGAATTCTGGAGAAAATCTGGGAACGAGGAAAATCGGGCAGTTACAGGTGTGGGCAAAGCGTATCAGAGGTGGAAGTAACAAAAATTAACTGATAAAAATGGAGGCGATTAAAGAAGCATGTGAATTGAAAAACAGAACAGTAAAAATGGTTGTGAAATGAAAAACAGAGTGATAAATTATCAAGTGATTTGATTAATTTAAAACCGATTTGATTAAAACAGTCGTGATGTGATGAAAACAGCCGTGTTTCATCATTTTCATTCAGCATTCATGATTCACAATCACAAAATTGCTATTTATCATTTAGGGAAAGTAGCCTCAAGAGTGGAAGTAACAAAAATTAACTGATAAAAATGGAGATGATGAAAATGCATGCGCACAGAAAAATTGGGGGGGGGGGGTAAAAATATGTATGAGAGCTGAAAAATAGAGTGATAAATTGTCACTTGATTTGATAAACTCGACTGACATTTATCATTTACAACAAGTAATTTTTGCGTCTCCCGCAAAAAAATGTAAATCACAAACCACGCCCACTGACGAACTGATCGAGTGTTTGGCTCTCAGCTTGAAGAGAGCTGAGGACGTTGTGCCACTGCTCAGAAGCTGAAATTAAGGCGCCAGTTTCAGTGGGCATAAGGACCTTCTCCTTCACTATGTATGACCTGCCTTTGGAACATTGGTGCCTATGAGTAAACCCACCTCAGCCTGTACACTGGGTAGATGTACTTCTTTCAGGTAAGGCTACTTTGTGATGTTTTCATGTCGGGGTATATTCTCTTTCCTCACTGGGATGTAGTTGCTGGTGAAGACCTTAGGCAGTTCTATTTAAGTACACTCTTCCACACCACATACTTCCAGGTCTGAGAGGATGAGGTCTTCATCACATTACCATCATTTGACTTATTGCAACTCATTGTGCTAAGAAGAATTTGTGTTTTTCTCCCTCTGAGTCTTTAGAGGTCCTCTGTGCAAAAGGTTGCTGTGCTGCCAGGATCTATGAACGCGTATGTTTCTACATACCTATCACTCTTCTTTGACTTGACCCTCATTGGCACAACAGCTAGTCCATACTCCACTCTGTCCCCAGTATACAAGCATGCTTCTTGTTTGAGCGATATGCAGGCACTGGAGATCTCTTTGTTTTCAGTGTCAGCTTCTTCGTTCTGATCAGTAGTCACACTGTCGTCCTTGTCTGCATGCAATATGTCGGGATGTCGCTGAGAGCATGTTTGACTCTTGGCTCTCTTCTTGCAGTCCTTACTGCGGTGACCCTGTAAGAGACACCCAAAGCAAAGACCTTTAGACTTCGAAAAATCTATCCTTATTTTGCTTGACAATTTCTTGATCTTACTGCATTCTGCGATAGTGTGTTTTTTGTGACAAAAGGCACAGTGTTTCTGGGATGCAGCTATAGCAGCTTTCTTGTTTGTCATCTCCTGGCTGGTGACTTTAACAAAGCCAGCCTGAAAAAAGTTCTGCCGAAATATCACCAACATGTGAAATTTCCAACGCGTTGTGTAAACATCTTGGATCATGCTTACTCTCCGTTCACTGAAGCGTGAATAGCCCGTGACGCACACAGTGCAATGCTGGACAGACCAATCAGACGCCATCCTGCGGCACTGCTTCCGCACCACGGACTGGGATGTTTTCTGGATCGTGTCTAACAACAATATCAACGAGTACACTGAACACGTAACAGGCTACATAAACAAATGCATTGATGACGTTGTACCGCGGATAACTGTACGGACTTATCCCAATCAAAAGCCGTGGGTTAACGGCGAAGTGTGTTCGGTGCACAGAGCATGGACAGCAGCCTTCCACTCTGGAGACCCAGAGGAATACAGGAAAGCCCGGTACATGCTCAGGAAGACAATAAAAACGGCAAAATGTCAATACAGGGAAAAGGTGGAGACATGTTACAGTGGCTCCAACACCAAGCAGATGTGGAGTGGACTTAGAACCACCACAGACTTCAAAGGAAAGGGCTGCAGCATGGAGGAGGTGTCTGTTTCTCTTCCAGAGGAGCTGAATTCCTTCTATGCTCGCTTTGAGAACGACATCAAACCGGTCCTACTGCTAGAGCAGGACAGCTACCCATTCCAGCTATCTCAGGCAGAGTTGTGTAAATCTTTCAGAAAGGTAAACACACGTAAAGCTCCTGGTCCTGACAATATCCCGGGCCGCGCTCTCAAAGCATGTGCATACAAACTGATAGATGTCTTCATGAACATCTTCAACCTCTCCCTGAAACAATCTGTAGTCCCCTTATTCTTCAAGAAGACCACCATCATTCCAGTCCCAAAGAAAACAAACGTGAATTGCCTTAACGACTACCGCCCAATAGCGCTCACCTCCATCGTGATGAAGTGTTTTGAACGTATGGTCAAAACTCACATCCACCCTGCCCACCACACTGGACCCACTCCAGTTTGCCTACATGCCAAACAGGTCCACAGATGATGCGATAGCGCTCGCACTGCACACCACCCTCCCACACCTAGATCAGAAAAACACCTATGTGCGAATGCTGTTCATTGACTACAGCTCCGCCTTTAACACTGTAGTGCCGTCCAGACTCATCACAAAGCTCCAAGACCTGCGCATCAGCCCCTCCCTGTGCAGCTGGATCATGGACTTCCTGACAGGCAGACCCCAGGCAGTAAGGATCGGCAGCATCACCTCCTCCACATTAACACTCAGCACTGGTGCCCCCCAAGGATGTGTGCTCAGCCCCCTGCTCTTCTCCCTGTTCACCCACGACTGCACAGCCTCACAAAGCTCCAACACTGTCATCAAATTCGCCGATGACACCACCATCATCGGCTGCATCACTGAAGGTGACGAGTCCGCTTATAGAGCTGAGGTGAGAGCCCTGACATCGTGGTGTCAGGACAACAACCTCCTGCTCAATGTCAGCAAGACCAAGGAGCTGATCGTGGACTACAGCAGACTGCAGGGAGAGGGACACACCTCCATCCACATCGGGGGTACAGCAGTGGAGAGGGTCAGCAGCTTCAGATTCCTTTCATTGCTTGGCAATTTCTTGATCTTACTGCATTCTGCGATAGTGTGTTTTTTGTGACAAAAGGCACAGTGTTTCTGGGATGCAGCTATAGCAGCTTTCTTGCTTGTCATCTCCTGTTAATTATTCTCTTTAGGAGCTGCGACATCAGTGACAAAGCTGCTTTCCCTATATCCACCTTTCTTGGGTATCTATTCCTTACCAGACGTGTCCTTTCTGTCTGCTGATGGATGACTTTCCAATAAATTTCCAAACAATGGATCTGCGGTTACTTTAACCTGTCAAACTAGGAACTCAACCAGTTCAGAGAACCTGGCTTGTCCTCCTAAAACTTGTCCTGAGCGGTATCAGCCTTGCTGTCTACAGCATGTTCAAATGCCCTAATGGACGATTTATAAGAGAGATACTGGCACATCCTTGTGTGGCAGACTTGACATGTTATGCTGCTTGACAAGCATTTCAGTGATGACACTCTGCCTATGCAGTATCTGCTGGAGGTCCTTGTCATCTCTTGCGTTCTGTGTTTGACTGTGCCACTCTGGCTGATGACTTTGTGTGTTTGGGCCTCTGGAGACCTGCAGTGGCATGTCTAGTAGCCTTGAGGTAGCATTTCTTTGAACCGAGGGTCATGTTTGCAGATCATCCTCTTTTTTTCTCTCTAGGTAACCTCTTAGAGACATAGCTGCTCATGCCATTTTGCTCACCCTCATATATTTCGTTAACTAAACTGACTCTTAAAACGGCTCTTACAATGTACGATCAATACATATTACGGGGAAATCACCATACAACAAAGAAATAAAATCTTTCAGACAGAGACAGTAAATTGGGACTTTAATGAACAGTGTGTTTCAATAAAATTCCTTTTTGCTATTGTGTTGTGTTTACTAACATCTGTGAGATTTCATTTGCTTGGTATTTCAGTTTCATGTGTAAGACATGACATATTGGAAGATAATCTATTGACAAAAGGTTGCTATGTTTACTGGGACAAATAACCACATGGGTTTGGGTGTACTTTGTAGCTTAGGCCCCTTTAATTTACTTTCTTTGTGGAACATCATCGTACTGGTGGCTGGTGAGCTGTAAACAGAAGAAGCCAAAACCTCACCTTTAAATCATTAATGTCCACCTGTTCCCGTTAATCCGCCTTGATTAACAATAAAACTAATGACTCGCAGAACAATCAACACCAATCGCCTTAATTCTTTGGTCTCTATGGTAACACACCCCCAAGACAGCTGTCGTTCTCTGAGCTCTTCCTTAAATTTAACTTTTTTTGTTAATTTACTCACACTATTTTATGCAAGAACACTATCATTTTGATCGTAATGATCACCTATGATAGGCAGACATTGATCTACAGTGGATACGCATTTTATTACCAAAAATTATTCAACAGACTCAGCGGACTGCCATTTGTTTAGATTGAAATTGTTTAGCCTACCTGCTACACCTTGCAAATGGAGCCGGAGAAGGAAGCGAGGCAAAAGAGCTGGAGCACTGGTCAGGCAGAGACTACAGAAACAACAAGAAAACCGTCGCCCTCTTCTAAGTATCCTTCTAACGAATAATGTTCATCATAATGAACATCATAATGTTAAGACTAATATGACTATGTATAAAGCTACTAGTGACATTTTTCCCATTAGTGTATTTTCATGCCCACGTAGCTCATTTCGGTCTAGAGTCAAACAGACCATATTTCGTAGCAATTTAGTTCCAATTCAACTGACTCCCTCCTCTGATGATCACTGTAAGCCCGGTGACGCTGAAGTTAGGTTTTATCAATATCAGATCGCTTTCACCTAAGGCGTTGCTTGTTAGCGACCTGATCAGTGGTCTTAGCCTTGATGTGATGGGTTTGTGTGAAACTTGGTTAAAGCCAGGTGTTTTTTCTCCCATTAGATGAAGCCTCACCCCCTAATTATTCCTTTTCCTATGCTGCTGGGGCAGCAAAGAAAGGTGGGGGTGTGGCACTAATCTATAATACAAAATTTACTCCTAACACTCTTAGTTTACCTAATTTTGACTCCTTTGACTTCCTCTCCGTGAGACAATCTGATAGGCTACTGCCTCATCTTTTCTCATAGCAGTGCTCTATCCTCCCCCGGAGCCCTACAGTCAATTTCTAGATGAGTTTTCTGAGTTTATCTGTTATTCTTACTAAAGTGGATAAAATCCTGATACTGGGGGACTTTAATATCCACATCAATAACAATTCCTATTCACTTTATGAAGCTTTTACAGCTATCATACACACTTTTGGCTTTAACCAATATGTCCACGAACCCACTCATTTCAGTGGCAACACTTTAGATCTTATTCAAGCTCGCGGACTAGATATCTCTCACGTTGTCGTCTCTCCTTACTCCGCTATCCTGTCAGACCATTTTCTTATTACTTTCCAAGTAACTCTTCTGTTCACGCCAGTTGTCTGTACCACGGTTTGTAGCTGCCATCGTATTAATGCGTCCACCACTGCTGCGCTTGCTGATCTGCTTCCTACTGCTCTCAACTCTTTCAATGATCAGCAAAGATCTTTGAACGACTTGACGGACAGCATAAATTCTACCCGTCGTAATGTACTAGATATGGTAGCACAATTAACTATAAAAAATAGGCGTAAACACCCAACACCTTGGTTTAACAATGAAACCCGCGCGCTGAAGGTGTGTAGGACATTGAAACGAAACTGACGGGCAACCAAACTATAGCTTTCCTGCCTCGCCTGGCACGACAGACTGATAAATTATAAATGCGCTCTCTGCACAGCCAAATCCACGTATTACTCGAAAATAATTAATGTTAACAAAAATAACCCCAGGTTCCCTTTTGATACAATATATAAACTTACCCAGAACCACTCCCCTCAATCTAGCCCTTTTACTGCAAACGATTTTGCTGAATTATTCTCGCAAAAAATAGACTTAATTGGTCGTAATATTCAAATTAATTTATCAAATCAGACTGCCTGCACGCTCTCTGTCACTGCGCCTGACATTAATTAGGATGTGCACCTTTTAACTCAATTTAAACCCATTTCTTTAGATGCTATCATAATAATACCTACAGAAACTAGGGAGGCAAATTCTCTTCATAACTTTAAAACCAAACTAAAGATTTATCTATTCTCTCTAACTTATGGATAATATCATTTTGATCTGACTTTGTTATGGAAATGTAAAGCCCTTTGAGACTAGAAATAGTGATATTGGGCTTTAAATAAACTTGTATAATAATAATAATAATAATAATAATAATAACAATAATAAATGTGTACAAACTGCACTGGAAAACACGTTTTGGCAACCATTTAAATTAATTGTAACTTTTTATCATTTTCGACCTGTAAACTGACCTTGAAACACCTTATGCTAGGTTTCCACACAGTGAAACATCTTGCAAACAGCAAGCAAGTCACCTGGCTCAAAATTTCAAGTGCTTCAACAATGGTCTACAGTGGTCTGTTTGCCCCGACCAGAGCCGTTGAGAAAGTTTTTTCTACCGCTCTGGCCCCAACTACGCTCATGTAATGTTTAAATAACAACCCATGTTGATGTAGACTCAAATGGTTGCCCATTTCGTATACATTTTTTCATGCTACATATAGCCTTTAGCCTCCGCCATCTGGTCGGACTTTTTTCTTTACTCCCACCTCTCTAGAAAACGTCACTACCAACCACATCACATATGAACTGACTGGTTCTCGTATGGTTCTCATTTGCATAAAGTTGAAAACTAACTGTACGTTCACACTGAGCGCGGCGAGAGCGTCAAAGTGACCGGAAGTCATTCATTTTCAATGAGAGCCAGCGTCTTTAAGCAGCGAAGAGCGTCGCGGCAAAGGGCGTCGCGGCGAGGGTGGTTTGGGCGTCAAAATACAGTAGAAGTTCGGTTAACTTTATGGTAATGAGATATGACGCGGTTGGGCGGCAACCAATAGAAACTTGGAAGTGCTCCGCTCTAGAGAATTGTAGAGAACACGCCAGTATAAACTACTGTTCCCACAAAACTTTTGGTCCTAAGCAAAATGGAGGAGAAACTGATTATATCGGTGGTGGGTTTCCCCATGTTGTACTGTAATGTAGGTTATGCACAAACGTTAGTGTTAATTAAAGACCGAGGCTAGTAAACGTGTCCTATAAACTCCATGCTGGAATTTGACCTAGCCTATCATTAACACAAAAGACACACAACAACAAAAAGCTTTTAAGTAGTGTTTTTCATTAGTTAATTTTGTTACGAAATATGTAATTAGCATTGTTTATTTATTTCTGTCATCGGTCGATTTCGCACCTTCACATTTAAAATATCTCATACGGTTAACTTATAGCCTACTGGCGGTCAGTCAGCACAAAGACCTGTTTGTTTGCTTTATAGCCCCTTTAAAAACATTTGCATAACCAAGCTTTCCGAAGGAACTTGTACCCGCCTATTTTATCAACGGCAGAGCGTCCACAGTGTTCAACAGCGTCGTTGGCAGGGAGGTTTGGGCGACTCTTGACGCTCTCGCCGCTCTCAGTGTGAACGTACAGTAAGACTATTGCTGCGGCAGATCAGATTGTTTTATGCCCTTTCTCAAACGCTTGTCTTTACTGACCCTGTATGCAGCTGAATAAATGATTCCATCCTCCGTCTGAGTTGTGTGTGTTGACAGAGGGTAAATTGGGTGTGGGACAGTGAGATCAGAACAGCGCAAGTTAACGCAAGTATCCATCTCTTGTGGCTGGCGGCAGAATCAGGTGGAATTATGGCAGAAGCTGTGTTGTAGAAAACTAACAGGGTCCCTCATGTGGTTCAAAGTTGCACCTCAGATATATATCTTAAAAGACTGTGGAAGAAATTCTGCAAATTTATTTGGCAATCCAAATAAAATGTCCTGCAACCCACCAGTGGGTTGGGACCCAGTTTTTGGGAAACACTGCTCTAGACTATCACGCGTAGATTACTGGCTTGTCTCTAAAAGTTTGCAGAAGGATTTATGCATATTCAAGGTGATTGCAGCTCCACTTACAGACCACAAAGCTATCTACATGTCAGACTTGTCTCTGCTTATGGTATTATTAGAGGTTGCTCCTTTTGAAAATGAATAAATATTTACTGAAATATGCTATCATTAAAATGGAATTGGAATGGCTTATGAACTTTTATTGGTATGAAGCACAAGTTTAGGGGGTATTTGGTTGTAACTGGGTGCTCCTAAAATATGTCACTGGCAAATATTTAAGGCAGTATTGAAGTGATTATGCCAAAGACTGATGTACCATGGAGAAAAAAAGTGGTTTCTGAAATGGCTTCCCTCACTAATTTGCCACCAGAAGTGAATGATAAGCAGATTGTTAAGCTTGCAGAGTTGCAGAACAAACTGGATGACTTGTATTAGGAGAGGGCTGAGGGAGCCTTTGAAAGATCCAGGTTGAAATGTCCGGAACATGGAGAGCAAATATTAGCTCATTTTTTTTAAATTAGAAAAGCAAAGAGCTAAATATAATCTTTTATTACAGCTGAATATTAATGGGTTCTTTACTGGTGATGCAGATGTCATATCTAAATTCTGTTATAATTACTATTCTAATTTATACAGATCAGTTTGATGAAAGTAACTTTACCTCTTTTAACCAACATCTTGTTCTCAAGTTACTTGATCCTATATTTATCCTATTTATCATGTGAAGCCCCAGTATCAGAAGGTGAAATCAGAGAGGCCATCCGTTGACTCGAAAACAATAAATGGCTGGGTAATGACGGTATTACAGCTGAATTTTACAAATTATTCCCTGATTTACTCACACCATTTCTTTATAAGGTCTATTCAGAAAGTATCCGGAATTCCTCTCTCCCTACTACAATGACACGAGGAGTAATATGATTAATCCTGAAACCAAAAAAGATCTGCTTCTGCTGGACAATTGGAGACCAGTAACTTAATGATTATAAAGTGTTTGCTGTTATTTTAGCTAGAAGATTCAAGCAGCTTCTAAACTCAATAACTGAGGAAAATCAGTCTGGATTTATGAATGATAGACATATTAATAATAATATTAGATTGGTCTTAGACCTCTTAGACTATTCTGATTTAATTCTGGACGAAAGTTTCCTTCTTTTCATGGACTTCAGTAGAACATCCTTTTGTTTTATTGTCTAGAAGAACACTTTGATTTTGTTACATATTTTTGGAACACAATGAAAATTCTCTATGTTAATTGTAATAGCTCAGTTAAACTAAAACAAGGGACAACTCAAAGCATTTCTCTTCAAAGAGGGGCGGGATGAGGTTGCCCTGTTTCAGTTTTACTTTTTCTTCCTGGGGGCTCAGGTCTTTTGCCATCATATGAAATCCAGCAGGTTAGAAGGTAATAATAATCTTATAATAATAATCTTCTGATGAGTCAGTTGGCAGACGATACAACTGTATCTCTTAAAAATGCCTCTCAGGTACAATCAGCTATAAAGATTATTGATTTATTCTCTGGAGCCTCAGGTTTATGCCTGAATGTGGATAAGTGTGAGCTGTTTGCACTGAAAAACTGTAGTGAAATGTCAGTTTGCAGCATCCCTGTAAAAGAAAGAGTAACTTATTCAGGGATAGCTGTAACTAAAACCCCCAAGGACAGAGTTACCTTAAATTACAAACCAATGATTGACAAAGTAAAACATAAATTTAATATGTGGTTACAAAGAGACTTGCCGTTAAAAGGGCATACTCTTATATCCAAGGCTGAGGGCATACCTAGACTTATATATATATATTGCTTCATCTGTATTGTTGGATGACAAAATTGCTTATATTCCATTGATGAAATGTTGATTAATTTTTGATAGACAAATCAAGTCCACTATATCAGGAAATCTGTGGTTGTCAACTCTATGTTGGTGGTTTAGATTTTCTGGATTTTTCTTTTATGAATTATGAATTAACTCTAAAGATAAACTGGTTAAAGCACTTCTTGTCTAACAGTTGATCCATGTTGAACATTATCTTTAGAACTGTCTTCAGTAAGCCTGGGGGTCTTGCCTTCTTATTAATGTGTAATCATCACATAGACAAACTTTCTCTTAAACTGTCAGACTATCATAAGCAAGCCTTACTGGCATGGAAACTGATTTACAAGCACAACTTTTCTCCACTCTGTTACTATAGATGGAGTAACTGCAGTATTGTATACAAGCATAAGAGTATGTTATTTAGTGACTGGTTTGATAGAAATATTTTATTGGTAGGACAGCTGCTGGACTCTCAAGTTTATTTCATGACGTATGATGAATTTCTTTTTAAATTTTTTTTATTCATTTTCTAAGATTCTTATCCCAATTAGGGTTGTGGAGGGTGCCTGAGCCTATGTCAGCGCTCATTGGGCAAAAGGCAAGTAAACTTCCTAGACAGGTCACCAGTCCATCGCAGGGCAGACACACAGACAAACACATTCACACCTAGTGAGAATTAGTAACTCCAGATCGCCTGACTTACATGTCTTTGGACTGTGAGAGGAAACCGGAGCTCCTGGAGGAAACCCACGCAGACATGGGGAGAACATGCAGACTCCACACAGAAAGGACCCTGGCTGCCTGGCTGGAAATCCAACCCAGGACCTTCTCGCTGTGAGGCAGCAGCACTACCCACTGCACCACCTGCCACATGACGAGTTTCTTGTGCAGTTTCATTTTCCTGTAACATCCAAAGAATTTGCTATAGTGATGGCAACTATCCACAGCGGTTCAATTTTCTTACTGCAAGGTACTCAATATCCATCCGTTACTCCTTTAGTACATCCAAATGAAACAATGTGTGGAAGGGTTTGCTTTACCGAAGCCGTAAGAAACAATAAGGTTGTCTGTATGTCATAGGGAGTTTACCACTTCTCCATGTTGGAGCTTACTGGTCCCAGTTTGACCAGAATATTCCATGGAAAAAGTTGGACATTATCTCAGATATTTTCTCGCAACAAAGTAAAGGATGTTTAATTTAAAATGATTCACAGGTGTATCCCAGTTACAAAATTTCCATCTAAATATGTGAAAGATATAAATACATCATGTTCATTTTGCTCTCTCCATCCAGAAACAATGTCACATATCTTTTGGCACTGCCAGTATACTTAAAACCTGTGACATATCAATGTTCTTTATAGAGAAGCTATTGGACGACTTTGAGTTATTTTATAAATATATTTTGTTTGGTTTTCATACTAAGGATAAGAATCTGGGGAAAAGTGCTTTTGTGATTAAACTCATTCTCTTTCTGTCAAAGTTTCATATTCATCAATGCAAAGTTTCTAAAAGGACTCCTCCCTACTGTGTTTTTATAAAGGACTTGGAACATTACATGGACACAGTATCTTTAAGTTACGGTAAGAAGGGTGTAAAAACAATGACTTTATTTCATGGCTTTTTGTTATGGGAACAGAGCTGATAAGCCTCGCTGGGCATATTCTTACTTATATTTTTGTTCTCTTCACTGATTCTATTGTATCTATTTTTCATCCCCTGGCATTTATTTGTCTTTTGATATGCGATTGTTCTTACTATGCTTGTAAGTTCATATGTGGTTATCCTTTTTTTTTCATTAGCTAATACTCAGGAAGTTTGTTCAGTCAGTACAGGGTGAAATGTTGACAAATGTTCTTACAAATTCATTCATATCTGCTGCTCAATCCTCTGTCTTTCGTGTCATTGTCTGTACTATATTGTTTATTTCATACTTACTATGCATTTTTGTTGGTATTTTGTAACAGTAATGAAGTTTATGTTATGTTGTGATAAATGATATACACCTGTGCCAGATCATTAATGACAGTTGTTCAGACTAGTAATACTGAGTTTCATCTCTTTGTTGTGGTTTCACACACTACGTTTATAAACCTATGGACAACAAAAGACACATCTTCAGAGTATTGATAGAAAAAGGTGTTGACACTTGCTGCCAGTTTGCCCTCTTATATGTATGAGGAGAGAAAGACAGTGCAATTCCCATTCCGTACTCCTTTGTGTATTTTTAAATTATTTTAATGAATGCCAGCTACTTCTTTTTAGCTTTAATACATTAGTCACTGGTTTGTTGGTTTGGCCTCTCTTATAGTGAACCTAGTGTGTGTGTAGAACTAAACTGGCCCAGAATATTAACGTTTGAGACTTAGTCCAGGGTTCAGATAATGATTATCTGTACACATTAGTACCTGCTAGTAGCTCATGCCCATACCCACATGTGTCATATTAGAGTGATATACCAGGTATCACAAATGCACAACCATGATTTTATTATTGCAAAAATAACCACAAAACTCGACCCTTTAGGTTCTGCAAGCATAATTCACAACCTCTAGATGTTCCACAGACTTTGTGTGAGTGATGAACACATGATAAGAGTAGCTAGTGCACTTAAGACAGGAGACACAGGAGACAACAGTACACAAACACACACCTGAGGAGACAGTGTGTGATGGTATAAATATTCTGAAATATAAATGTATGTTATGAATCAAACATGAAATCAGAGATAAGGACCAAACTGATGTGATGTCAGACCTGAGATGAGAAATAAGAGTGTGGTTTGGAGGGTCAGGGACAGGAACACAGCATGACTCAGGAGTGATGGTGAATCTCTGGTCAACAGGAAGAGCTGCATCCTAATGTTTCTTTAACCTGAAAACAGAAACAAACACAAATCTCTCACTGGATTACTCACAGAATAAATACAACTCATTTAAAAAACAAATAAACACACAGAAACACACACATATCTCACTGAATTACTCACTGTATAAAAGCCAGATCATACATGAACAGTGTAAATCTGTGAATTTAATTAATTTACACAATGTATTAATTCTACAAAAGAAGACCTGCAGGGACCACAGTTCCATACTGGGAGCTTATCAGAGAGACACTGCAGCCAAAAATCAAATACCAAACAAAAATATAGCAATTCTGCATGGTTATGCAGTAATAGTACTTGTTACTTCTTTCATAATTTAGCACCTATTATATAAAGTATTACCTTTTCAGAAAATAAACATTATATATACCAGTTGTTACTACTAAGCATGAATACAGATTCTACATCATAAACTCTGTATTTACATGAGACTAATACAATAAATAACCCTCTCCAGAAAATGTTATCAGACCCTTTGCTGTCCTCTCATAACTACTGATTTTAATATCTTCTGCATTCTGTTTTTGCTCTTTTACTGATGAAAAACGGAATTAATACCTGAAACAAAGAATCACGCTGGTCTGTCTTGGATTTTGCTTGTGAAAGACAGACTCGGGACAATATTTCCTGTTTCTGCAGGTTCCACTTGGTGAATATGTCCACAGTTGTTGCTTTGAACATTAAAAGTTGTTGGTGTGAGGCAGAAATAACACTTCCAAACTTTTCAAGTGTTCAGTCAATCACATCAGCATTTCCCTTTGAATGTTGTGTTGAGCCAGATGTACAAGTAGATCTTTCCTAGGGACTGATGTAGTGTCCATTAGCAATTAAATCCAGATCAGTTTCAAAGTTCCAGAGTAGGAGAACAAAAAGTTCTACTTTTGTTTTTGCCAATTTCTCTTTGTTTTAACAAATTATTGCTTTGAAATAAAGTGGAGGTTATTTGGTAAAACAGGAGAGGAGACAAGATGTACTCCCACAAACACCCACAGCAAAAGACTCTCTAAGCCCTAGTGCAGAAAATACCAGTCCACAGGACAAGTGTAGACCTGTGCTATAGTACAATCCTTTCATGCTTTTCCAGTGACTGAAAATGAAAAGAGATTCAGGGTTTCAGGATTGGTCTTGTAATCCTGCCTGGAGTCACAGAGTTGGAACTCTTCCAAGACACGGTTTGTTTTATGCTACTGTGTTGTGCACCAGCGCTAGTGCAAACGCTGAGTGAAGTTCACATAGTAAACCACATGAGGGCAGTGTAATCCAGACCTGATCCCCGTGTCACTTTAAATCATGAGTTAAGGCCAATTTATGCTTCTGTGTTGAATCTACACTGTAGGTACAAGGTAAGCTCTGCGTAGCCTACACTGTAGCCTGATGTGCACCTCCCCAGAAATGTAACTACACATCACAGTCATGCGCATCAGAGTAGACCACAACAACTGTGACTTGGTCCACTTGGTATTCCTCACTCAGACCATAGACGCAATATCAGAATCTGCAGATATGTCCCTTACTGCCCCTTCACTTTCTACTGTTCTTACACCAAATGAACCGCCAGACAGTTAGATGTACCTGTCCCAGATGAACATACTGATTTGACACCATCTCTAGCTCCAGACAGTGACCTCCAGGTTTTTTTCTCATGCCATTGATCCTATGAAGCAAGGGTTTGAAAACACAACTGAATGTGAAAAAATGGCGTGCGGAAGCCTTAAAGCATGTATCAAAAGAGGTTGTTGAAGCTAAAGTTGATATTGCTCAATATTGTTGCTGAGCACAGTGACGTTGTTGGGTCTGATTGTTCGGTGCTATAGCCCTGAATATTTTTACCCTGAAAAAGGATGTGTTTATAGCAAAACAACAGACAGACTGTGTAACAGAGCGGATCTTGACTTGCAGCGTCTGAAGGAGGGGGGAGTAATCAAGTGCTGCTCAGTGCACAAAAAGTTGGAAGACACACATACCTAAATGAAAAGCTTCTGTTTTCTAAGCCCTGGAGCTTTTCAATAGCAGGAATTGCTCCTGGCTGAGCACATCAGAGATTTAGTAGTGAAATGCATACAGGGTATTCAATGGAATACTGACTGCATCTCAGGTCATTTTAAAGGAATCAAACACTGTTTGGTTCTCTCTTTTCTTTAATCTCAGAGCACCTAGATAGATCAGTTAAGTTTGAATTGCAGGGCATACATACACAGGTTCATGCCATAAAAGATTCAGATGAAACTCTGGTTAAATGATTCATGAATTAGAGACTAAGCAGACTCTTCATGTGTATAGCCAGCTACCACAGAGTGTTTCTCTTTTGTTTGTTTTGATTCTCAGTACATTAAAAACTGTGGTTTACCCATCAGGCACTGTCAGTTGAGGCAGTAAGGTCTGGGCGGTTCTTGCCTACCCATGCTATACCCTTATATCTAAGAGAGAAAGTACAAGCTAAACACTGAATAGGAACTCTGGACACTTGGTTGGAACTAAAACGCCCGTGTAAGCACTCCGAATGGACTTTGACGTCAAGTGTTTGATTCTTTCCTGGCTTTGCATAAATGGTAAGAAACACTATTATATTTACGCAATAATTGTATGGTTATTTAGACTGATATGGCCTAACGTGATCTCCACGATCTTTGGCAATACCGCCTGTTTCCACTCTGTGAATGGTATCAAAATAAAACCGCAGCAGAATTCCTCCAGGACCTGATGGTGCGTTAAGACTTAATCAGTCACAGACCAGCTGTAGCTCACATGTAAAGTTGATTATGCTTCTAATAAGCTATTTAGTTATGCGCGGAACACATAAGCAAAGATATACAACGTAATATGTACATAACATGTGATAGAGTTATGGAAAAACTGAACCACATGGATTCGATTAATACTTGGTGTGTATCAGATTCGACCAATTGTAATCGGAGAAAAATCCGTCCAGTGTCTGCTCACATCAGAGCGATTAAATGTTTTGAGAGAATACTGTTTGGATGTAGTGTGCACATACTGTACATGACAACTGAGATACAAAGTGACCCGAAACAGATTTTTTTCTTCTCTGAGCAACGGAGACATCTCAGTTTTATTTCTAACATAGTATATTCACAAGCCTATATTAACAAGGATTTTTTTGGGATATTGTGGAGAAGGAATTGTCCTTTTGAATGTTTTATGTATAATCACACATGTCCACATAGGCCTACTCTCCAGGAAGCATTCCACAACAACTGGTTTTTGCTCAGATCCGATCAGAGCATCACAAAAGAGTCCGCATGTGCCCAATTTGACTGAATCTTAAGCGACCTGTGATGATAACCAATCACAGAAATTATTTTAGTCCTCCAACACACACTTGAAATATGTAGAAGACACAGGTTTACCATAAGGCTACTGCTTTACCTCTCATTATTATTATTATTATTATTTTTATTATTATTTTGACTCATTAATCTACACTAATTGTTTAGATTAATTTTATTCATTCTGGGCAACAGTTTATTTGACAGATTATGTCCATATGCTGCAAGTTAAATTTGATAATTATTGAGACTTAACATCTGTTGTACTTCTCATTATGACAAGAGACACTGTAATAAAATGCTAAGAGTTATTTATAATAAAAATGTCATAAAGGTTGTGTATCGAAGGTGAGGGTTATAGTATAAATGCAAAATAAGGACAAACAAATGAACAAATGAGGCAAACTGTTTCAGTCTACCAAGTGCAACTTTTGTTAGACCCTGAGCCGACATCATGCCACTCTCTGAACTACGTACTTCAGTGGCAAGCCGAGGTTTGGTAGATCTCTGTAAGATGTTTGTATTAACATCGTGTCTATGCTACAATGTGCCGACACTAATTAGATTTCTGCCCAGACGGCACACGTATATTTTGGAGGCGTGTATGCAATGCTTGCAAAACCCATCTGGAAGGCACCTCCGATGCCGTTTGGTCAAAAGTCGAACCGCAGGTGATGGGTAGTTCAGGAACATAAGCCACAATTGTCGGCAAAATGTACAGTGAACGTAGTTACAATAAACTTAGTAGCTGTGTTGTTCAAACAAGAAAAAGGCTAAAGAGCAATATACATCAGGTAACACCACTGTGTGTTCTCCAGAGATAACTTTTATATTAGCAAAATGTAGTACAAGCGTCATGCCAAGGTATTCATGTTATGCGGAGATTTCATAAACATAACATTGTTTCTGAGACGCATCGTCCTCGGAGCGGCGTGATGTTGGCTTTGCGCAAGGCAGAGATGTCACGGCGACGCTGCGCAATTAGCAAACACCATGCGACAGACACCTTCCAAATGTGTTTCGCAAGCATCACATAGACATTTCAAAGATATACATGTGCTTTCTTGGTAGTACATCTTCTAGTGAGAGTAGCGGCATGTCCAAGCATCAGGCCTAGAGATCTCTCCAACACTGTGCTAATGAGCAAACAGCTTATTATATTGCAGACCCCTTCTGGATAGATTTTCAAGCATCACGTAGACGTCTAAAAGGCATGAATGTTCTGCCTGCGTCTATGCTCTCTGTTCTCCCTCTCTGGTTTCCTGGTGTTTTTGCTGTAGTAAAAATGAATACTACTTCTCCTCGCGTTTGTAAATTATTGACACCCTCCTCCTAAACTGGCGCTGAGTTAACAACCCAACGCTGTGCAGATATTGGATATTGCATTGAACACACGCTAATTTTAATCTAGTTTGTTTACAATTTACAATTTGGTATTTAGCAGACGCTTTTAGCCAAAGCGACTTACAATAAGTGCATCAGTCAGATCCCATTACCTCATAAACAGAGATCACAATAGGACTGTGCGTTAATTTACGCTTCCTACCCTTTGTTGGTTTATCAAGGTTAACTATTTGTGTTGGGTGGCTGTTCTTTTATAGAAGACTGGGTTAAATTTACCATGGATGTCAGGTTGTTTGTTTATCAGTGTAATTGATGATAATTGTATTATAAGATTTGCTGTTTGTGTTATTAAATGGTGCCATATGACTTGACACATTGTTCAGCTGCTGTATAAAATATATATTTACTTATTGATTACACTGCATTTTTATGGAACATATTTGAATCATCAGATACATACATAAAGCACACACACATACTTTACTTAAAAAACTTAACCGAACATGTATGAAATATATTCATAACTACTTTTTAGATTTGTCCACCAAATTATAAAAGAGGAAATAAAAAAACTCACTGTTCTTAGGAGGAGAAAAAGCGGACAAAGCAAAGTTGTCACCCACACGCTTTAGCAAGACAGGGATGTGATTAATGATAATTGTATTATAATATTTGCTGTTTGAGTTATCAGATAATAGCATATGACACCTTGTTCAGATATAAAACATGAATTGACAAATACATACATAAAACACACACACACACACACACACACAATATGCTTAGACAATTTAACATGTATGCAATATATGTGAGACTACTATTTTTAACTCATCAAATTATAAAAGAAGAAATAAAAAAGTTGACTGTTCTGAGTGAAAAAAAAAAAAAAACTAGACTAGTAAAGTTGTCACCCTTGAATTTTAACATGAAATGGAAGGGCTTATTTTCCTATTTATTCTATAGATACTGCAGCAGGACAGTAATAGACTAAGAAAGAGAATAATAGAAAAAGTGTCAGATGTAGCGCTGTATGTGTGGGTGAAGACTGGAAATGATCTATCCTAGCTAATGTGTAGGTGACAAGAGGCAGTTTTCATTTATGTTCGGTCTGAAACTGTAGGCACTTTGGTACTAACACTTTTACCCAGTCAGTGAGTTAGCTAACATCAGGTTTGCTCTAAGATAGGGTTAGCTACTCAGTGAAATGAAATTCATATTTGTATTTTTGCTTATTCTTATCCAATACTCCACTGCCTACCAGTCTTACAAAATTTACTGAAGCCACAAGTATATCTTTTCTCAAAGGAGATACTGGGTTTTGATGTTTTCTCAAAAACTAAATATTTCTTCTTCTTTGCTAACAGTAGTGGTCAGTACAAACTGTGCACCCCTTAGGATGAGGAACAGCAGTGCTTACAGAGCTGTATAGGATTGTGGCTAAGTTTGCTTAATTTTTTGGTTGACAGCATCCTACCACGCTATGCTTTTAGGTCTGCACGACTGGTTGGCTGTGGACTATTTAAGACTATTTGACCACTTGTAGCCTGTGCTAGCCAGTGACTGACCTGTGGTATCGACTTGGTCACTTCTTTTAAGGGTGGGAGAGCCCTTTGACCTCACTATACACTGGAGTTCCCCAGTACAAACAGGAATAATGCAATCTATTTATACCACAATAAAATGCACAATAAAAAAAGAAACATTGGATAGTCAACTAGGCTGTGCAAATTATGTGAGTAGGAAGTAAATGATAGAATGCTTTCAACTTAGAGGCCTAAGGGTGACCCCCAACTATACCTACTGAGTACTGCCCCAGTGGAGACCTGAATTAATGAGAGGGAACTGTTAGGTTCCAAGAAAGCCATCATAACAAGAAAACAACAAAGTCATGATAACAAGAATAACAGTAGCATTAAGAGGAAAAAGAATAAGAAGAAGAAAAAGAAAGAGTAACTACCAATAGTATACTACTAAAAAATATATAATATAACCAATATTATTACACAGCTTTGTCGAACACTCGATTCTGGTCAATTGTGGCATTCTATGGTCTGTTATTTCTGAATAGCAGACTGTTGCTATGGAACTATTTTTTTAATAAAATAAAATCATTTTTAAATTGATATTTTGTGTCCCAAACAGTCATCATCTCTACGGACTCGGGGCTTTCAGTGATCGTGTTTGTACCACTCAGCAATTGCACGCGCACCGACTAGAACGGTTTTCACACAAATCAATTGCATGCTGCCCATAAGATTTAGACTTTCACACACATACACAAACCCCAATGTCAGTGCTCGTATAGCAATGTCTGAAAATCAAACACTCAACTTAACACTAAGATTTATACTTTATTGTCACGCTGGTTGTGTGGTGCAGGACCCAAGTGCAAAGACACAATGGTTGACGGTGACAAAACGGAAGGCTTTACTTAAAATGAAGACCAAAATACAGTGCAAACTAATAAACCAAAGCCGATAACAAAAAGGTGCAGCATGACAGTGCGCAAAATACACAAACAACAATAGACAATGGACAAGGCAAACACTAGGACTTAAATAGAGGGAGAACTAAACAGGGCAACACAGGATTGGTAGAAATTAACAAGGTTAATAATTAGACAAACAGGAACAGGTGAGGGGCGGAGACAGACACAGCAAGAGCACAAAGACATAGCAAACTAAAAGTCCAAAATGGCGGTGCAGGTTGTGACACTTTATATTTGTATGCGATTTGTACTGTGTGCTGTGTATTGTTTGTGTAGCTTGCTTTATGTTGTTTGGTCATTGAGTGGAAGTTTTTAATTGTTAACTGCCACAGGACTGCAGACGGAAATTAGCCTTAGGGTAACTCTGGGACAATGCATCAAATGATAACATTTCTGTTTAGTATTGTACACAGTCCCTTACCAAATTAACAAACAAAAAATCTAGGTCTCTTATTGACTTGTCCTGGTCCTGCACTGTTGTCTCCTCAGGTCTCTTATTGACTTGTCCTGCACTGTTATCTCCTCAGGTCTCTTATTGACTTGTCCTGCACTGTTATCTCCTCAGGTCTCTTATTGACTTGTCCTGCACTGTTATCTCCTCAGATCTCTTATTGATGTGTCCTGCACTGTTATCTCCTCAGGTCTCTTATTGACGTGTCCTGCACTGTTATCTCCTCAGGTCTCTTATTGTCTTGTCCTGCACTGTTGTCTCCTCAGGTCTCTTATTGACGTGTCCTGCACTGTTATCTCCTCAGGTCTCTTATTGACGTGTCCTGCACTGTTATCTCCTCAGGTCTCTTATTGACATGTCCTGCTCTGTTGTCTCCTGGACCTGTGTATGGAGCAGTGGGAGGATGTGTTGAGTTCAAAACAAATGTCGTATCCACAGAACGACTCAGATTCGTCCAGTGGAAATTTAAGGGAGTGCATATTGTTACCTCATCTCCTAGTAGGATCCTTCCTGTACCAGTTTACCGTGACAGAGTCAGACTGGACCCACACACTGGTTCATTAGAGTTGCTGAGTGTGACTGTGAGTGACAGTGGAGACTACACAGTGACTATAGCAAAAACTGATCAAGATCCAGAATCGACAGGCAAAACTACACTGGACGTGTTTGGTAAGCAACATTTACATCATGGACTCAAAACATGAACAAAATTAAACTGGAGAGTTAATAAACTGTTTGATAGTCAAAAGATTTAAAAAAAACAAAAACAAAAACACATGTAAGCTTTGTGGTCTTGGTTGTGTGGCAACTTTTATGTTTTCCAGCAGAATTTCCTCATCATTTGGTTACCTTTATGTTAACAGTTTGTTATAATAAAGTTTCTTCATTTCAGAAAGTCAGTCCAAAATGTCATTATTGTCAAATCAGAAAATGGCTTCTCTTGCAGGCTTTTCCCACTGGTACTGCCAGATCCTGACTTTTCAGGGTTCAGTCGATAGTTGTGTGTGTCTTTGTTCAGTCAGTAGTTGTGTGTGTCTTTGTTCAGTCAGTAGCTGTGCGTGTGTCTTTGTTCAGTCGGTAGATGTGTGTGTCTTTGTTCAGTCAGTAGTTGTGACATCATTATCAGACACAGAATTAGTCGTCTTTGTTACTAAATGTCTGAGGAAATATTTTTGACTCTGGCCCTGGTGGTGAATATAGAGGTAGATCTTGATAGTCCAGCCTCAAAACCGCCATAATGTTAATATATGTTTGTGGAAACATGGTAAAGTATTCTCATTTAATCTGCCAGGCTTCCTGTAATCTCAGTCATTCAGAGAAACTCACTAGAACAGAACTAATTTCTTATCATACAGATGAAACAGGGAAACCAGAATTTTCCTGTTTTTAAGGCAGTAATTTCTAGTCTCTTGGACTTACTGGCTCACACCTTCTAGCTGAAAAAAATCCACAGATAAACAGAGAAGTTTGATGTGGGTGGTATGGAATGATATTTAATTTGGTTTCAGTCGTGTTTTTTACATACTATCATTCTCTGAAAAACGGCTTTGAAGGTTGAGAAGACTATTCTGGTCCCCTAAATAAACTGGCCCAAAATGAACTGAACTTACTCACCTCCTCTCTCTCCTACAGAGAGAATATCTGGAGTTTCCCTCACTGGTCCAGCACAACCCCTAATAGGAGATCAAAGTTCTGCTGTTTTAACCTGTGAGGGAAATGGCTCCATCATCACCACAGAATGGATGAAGGATGGTCAACCTCTGTCTCCTAGCAACAGCATCATCTTCTCTGCTGATCTGAGATCAGTGTCCATCAGTCCAGTGAGGAGATCAGACAGTGGACAATACCAGTGTAGACTCAGTAACCCTTTCAGCTCTGACACTGCAACCTACACGATGACTGTCAACTGTGAGTGTCACACACATTCACTTTACTGATGATAATTCACCAACACAGAGACAACAGAAATGAACAGAATAACAGATTAACATCCATCCCATGATGCCTCTGTGTTTCAGATGGACCAGAGAACGTTTCCATCAGTGGACAGAATGAGGTGGAGGTGGGGTCAAAGGTGACTCTGAGGTGCTCTGCTGAATCCACACCTCCTGCCTCCTTCATCTGGATGTTGAATGGAAGAGAAACAGGAGAAACTACAGCCTCATATTCCATAGAGAAAATTGACTCCACACACAGTGGGAATTACACCTGCACAGCCTGGAACAGTGTCACCTCACTCAACACAACAGTTCACCATCTTTTAAAAGGTGAAAGGACTGAAAACAAAAACATTTTTAAAGACAGCTTGATAAATATGCTCTAGTATGTTGTGTGAGGTGTGATTTACATACTGAAGAGATTCTGTGTGAGATGTCTGTCATGTCTCTGTGCAGTGAATGGGTCTGTCAGTGGAGGAGGAGAGGAGATCTTCTCTGGAGGAGTCATTGCTGGAGTCATCAGTGGGGGGATTATTGTTCTAGTGACAGTGTCTGTTGGTCTGGTCTTCTACTGTAGGAAAACTCGGTGAGTTTTATGCATAGCACGCAACACACACAACATAGAATACAATGTACACAACACACAGCACACACAATACAATATACATAACACACCACATACAAAACAATATACACAACACAGACCACATGCAATACAATATACACAACACACACTACATACAATACAATATACACAACACACACCACATACAATACAATATACACAACACACACCACACACAATACAATATACACAACACACACCACATACAATACAATATACACAACACACACCACACACAATACAATATACACAACACAAACCACACACAATACAACATACACAACACACACCACACACACACAATACAATATACACAACACACACCACATACAACACAATATACACAATATAAGCAATACAGGAAATAAAACAAAATTCATAATAATATGAAATACAGACAAATACAGAAATATAGAGAACACAGTATTATTGACAATATTACATGCAGTGTGCAGAGGAGACTGAAAGATCTGAAATAACATATTGCAGGTCAAAGACACATCATGGAAAAACAGGACAGGGGAACGGTGGTAAGTGTGTGTGTGTGTATGTATGTGCGCGCGTGTGTGTGTGTGTGTGAGATGCTGACTTCCATTAAATCCTTTGCTGTATCTATATTAATATAATATAACCAAGTCTTCAGCTTCACAGTAATAACATTTATATATGTGTGTTATTTCTGTCTCTCTGACATTTCTCTCATATCTTCTCTTCATGACAAAAAATAGAAGGAGAAAAGGTGAGTCGGGTTTAACACTATAGTTTATTTCCTGTGTCAGTGTTTGTGCTGATGAAAACTGACTCCCCTCAAATACTGTTTTATACTGCAGGTGAAATGAGCAATCTCTCTCTCTCTCTCTCTCTCTCTCTCTCTCTCTCTCTGTCAGGAGTTAACCTATGCTGATGTTAGACATTTCCAGAAGACCAATAGAAAGCAAGACCAGCTGGGAATTATAGGAGAGGATGCCACAGTATATACTGAAGTCAAAGGCAAAACTGCAGCCAATCAGAGAGCACAATTGAACTCTCAAGTGAGTGATGTCATGTGATGTCACTGTGGCTTCTCCTTACATTTAACTTGATTTAAGTTGGTCTGAAAACTGTTTCACATTTTACTTCACTGCTGATTACACCAGGGGAGAAAGATCAGTAGAGAAGCCAGTACCTGATGGTCTAGACTTGATCCTGGTTTTGTTTCTTTGTAATAAGTGGTGTCAGTCCAGATCAGATTGTGTGCCTCCCCTCTCTCTCTCTCTCTCTCTCTCTCTCTCTCTTCCCTCTGTCAGGAATTAACGTATGCTGATGTCAGACATTTCCAGAATGCGAATAGGAAGCAGGTGCAGGTGGGAATTGTGGGAGCAGATGCCTCAGTATATGCTGAGGTCAAAGGCAACACAGCAGCCAATTGGTGACCCAGCTGAGGTACACGAACAAACATTTATTTACTGAACAAACTCTTGAGTCATCATGGAGAATACATTCTCCTTGAGCAGAATTATATTTTCCATATTTCTGATAAAGCAGATTTCAGACCCTCCACACAAGAGAAAACAAATTGAGCCGGAGACCTGATTGGAGGGTAGATCTGACGGTTTGGACAGAACAAAATGTGACCCAGAAAAAGGGACCCCTGCACACCCCCCCAACGCTGTATCACACTTGTCACTGATTTCACATCTGTGTTTCCTACATGAACGCTGTCTGATAGTTTAGCGGAAACAGGGCTTTTCCTGTTTAGCCCTCAGTCTCTGTACGGGCCTTTACTTTAGTGTGAACCAAAAACTTCTACACAACCTCACACTGTGAAGCTGGGTTTACTTTTCATACTGCATCAACTTAATGTTTTGAGGCTGTTTCTTTGTGTGTGTGTGTGTGTGTGTGTGTGAATGTGTGTGTGGATGTGTGTGTGTGTGTGTGGGGGGGGGGGTAGATTGTATTTCAGATATTAGATTGTATACAGATTGTATTTTATCTGATCTAATAACACCTTCAGCTACAGTCCTGAAAACTGAACTTTCAATAGCTTCAGTAGATAATGTTAAGTTAGGTAAATGAATAGCTTAATCCATAAAATGCAGATATATATATAGTAATGACAGTGTTAGCATTCAGTGCAGATCAGTGTGAACGTCATGGATTTGAATATGTCATTATGACAGACAAAGTGATTCAGATTTTACCCTCAGATCAGATTTATGTAGAGCAATGTAAACAGCCTAAAACCACACGGCTCTGCATCTGTTCAGTTCCAATCTGAGCTGCATTTGTATGTGGAACAAAATCTGATTCCAGACCGTTTGATGTGAATTATTTAAAATTTAACTCGGAAGATGTGATTTTCACACATATCCAGATAGTTTTACACATTACATAAATCATTAAAATGATTCAGATGAAGTGAAGTAAAGGATACATATGTTTTTTTCTGCTAGGCCTCAAAAGAGTCATCAGGTTAAATTATCATGTGAATTATAATTCATTGCTATGAGGAGTTTAGCCCAAATTTAGTTTAGACGTTTTTATTTTCCATTGCCCTTCGATACAACTGTGCACAGGGAAACTTAAACTGGACTTTGTTTTATTGTGTTTGAGATTTTTGTTCTAATTTTGTTCTAATTTTGTTCTATTTTGTGTCTGTGCAGAGATAAATAGATATGTATCTGAAGATACATAACTATTTATAGAGACTTTGGGCTTCATGGCAGCTCACAGAGTGTCTCACTGTTCCAGTGTATGGTCACTTGTGTATGGGAATCTGTATTTAGCTACTCCCTGCTCAGTGTATGTGTGACAAATAAAATACTTCTTCTTCTGTTTACACAAATGCATTTTCTCACTGTCTGGGTGTGACTGATGAACTGATAACTGTGATGTTGTGTTTGACTGTGATAAACAGACTGAATAAATAAACTAAAATGACTGGATGCCTTTTTCTGTTTCATGTGGAGTTTTAGACTGGACACATGCTCCTTTTATTTACTCACTCATTCATGTGATATGAACCTGAACTGAAACCTTTTAGCTTCATGTAATCACACCAGAACCTGACAATCACTGATCACAGAGTAGGGGTGCAGTTAGAGTGTGAGGGGTGTAGTTCTGGTATGATGGGTGTAGTTCTAGTATGAGGGGTGTAGTTCTAGTTTGAGGGGTGTAGTTCTAGTATGTGGGGTGTAGTTGTAGTGTGACAAGTGTAGTTGTAGTATGAGAGGTGTAGTTATAGTATGAGGGGTGTAGTTATAGCCCCTCACACATTTACATGTAGAATACACAGATATTATTCTGTAAGGTTCTCACAGTAACATTCATGGTCACATTATGAACAAACAAACATTGTAGTGATAGAAAGTTCCTTTATTTTTTTAGTGTTTATGTTTCATTGGTTCACTGTCTCAGGTTCTCTCTGTGTCTCTATGGTGCTTGGCTAGTTCCATTCCATGAAATATACCCACACACAGCTTTGTGGTCTACAGGTCTATAGGTGTGAACTGTGCATGCATGCATATGTGTGTGTGTGTGTTTGTGTGTGTGTACCTGTAGTATTTTGCCTCTGTACTTTCCACTGACCCAAAAAGAACAGATCAGAGTGGGTTCGTGTATGAGAAGAGTGTTTCATTTCAACGTGTTCACAGTGCATTTTTCATCTCTTAAACACATGTTTGCTGTTATTCAGTTGTACAGGTGAGTTGTGTGGGTCCTTTTGGAGGATAAACTGCTATAGTTTGAGACTGAATATTTGGCAAACAATCAGAGAAATGATTATAACATTAATTCATTGCCTGATAGAGTTCAGAACTCAGAACTGTACCAGGTCTTTTTTTAGATTCCAGCGATTGCTGTTCTCAGTTTCATTTGTGAATTTTTATATTTTCATTATTTCGAACTGCCACTCTGAAATAGTTTTTTGTTTGTTTGTTTGTTTGTTAACGGTAGTTGTGTATTCTGACATAGACCAGGGCGGTGATGTGTCTGACCGTAAACCTCTGTCAGTCTCTTTACAAACCATCTTTTTCCAACCACAGGCTCTGCTGTTGGCCGGATGTTTATTTCAGTGGTGGACCATTGTCAGTAAACTTGTTACCCTGTCATGTTGTGTGAGAACTCAGCACAACTTCTGTTTCTGACATGCTCATATCAGGCGTCCACATTTTACACATATTACTTTTATTCATTTATCAGATGCTTTTATCCAAAGTGACTTCCAAGACAGACAGAAACAAACCAAACATGTTGACATTAAGGAGCTGTCTGTGGCATAATACTGAACTGCTAAGTTCAGTATTAGACCAGATACAAACGTAAGACTGTTGAAGGAAAATAAGAGAGTGGACTATGAATGAGTACGAAGCCCCATAACACAAACTACTGGCAACAAGTATCATAAAATGAGAATGTATGAGGAAGGGCCATGAGAATGTATAAGGAAGGGCCATGAGGATGTATGAGGAAGGGTCATGAGAATGTATGAGGAGGGACCATGAGAATGTATGAGGAAGGGCCATGAGAATGTATCAGGAAGGACCATGAGAATGTATCAGAAAGGACCATGAGAATGTATGAGGAGGGGCCATGAGCCCTTCGTCATACACACACACACACAGAGTGCCCAGGTAGATATTTACCTGTTTAAAATAACAGCGTGAATCCTGGTCCTCTCTGAGACTGAACAGTCTGGTTTATGGAAATGACAGGCTGACCAAAGCAGTTACAGTTTTCCTAATGGCATAATTCAATAGACTGACCAAAGGACAGGTACAGTTTTCCTAATGGCATAATTCAATAGACTGACCAAAGGACAGGTACAGTTTTACTCATGGCATAATTCAATAGACTGACCAAAGGACAGGTACAGTTTTACTCATGGCATAATTCAATAGGCTGACCAAAGGACAGGTACAGTTTTACTCATGGCATAATTCAATAGGCTGACCAAAGCAGTTACAAGTTTCCTAATGGTATAATTCAATAGACTGACCAAAGGACAGTTACAGTTTTCCCAATGGTGTAATTCTATAGCCTGACCAAAGGACAGTTACAGTTTTCTGACAGTTTTCCTGGTGATCAGACATCCAGGTGCACACATCAGCAAAGCATGCAGAGATGTGAGAGGTTATATTAGTGTCTGTGGAGGGAAGGAAAAATGTGTGTATGAATGGCAGGGCAACACCTGAGATAACATGACAGAACATGAATACTATAACATAACACAGAGACTATCACAGAGCACAGAAGTAGTAAACCTCCTAATAGAAGAGCCCTGTGGCTTCATTTACCTAACAAAACAGAGCCACAGGACTCCTCTATTAAGAGGTTTACCACTTACTCTGAGTTTTCACTAAACCCGCTCTCTGAAACAGGGCCCAGGAGAGATTGTCTGGAAGGCAGACAGTGGGCCTGTTTGATGATATAATCTGCAGTACACTGTCAGATATATGACGTGGGCTTCATTTAGGATTAAGGATTAAATATTTCTCCTTATAAAAACACTTGAAATGGTTGAATGAAAAGCTACAGTGTGCTTTCCTGCTGAAATAGACAAACAAACAAATCAAACTCTCTTTGCACAGAGTAAATATGTTGTGTTGCTGACTGGAGCAGAGAAGGTATCCCATTACCTCAGCGCCCCCCTGTGGACTAAACATGTCATGTCCTCTATTTTGTTTTACATTATACATTACATTCCTTCATTTAGCAGATGATTTTATTCAAAGTGATGTCCAAATAAGGAAAAGTACAAACCAATGAAGCCATTAAAGGGCTGTCTGTGGTGTAAATGCCTAAATTCAGTATTAGATACAAGTGGAAGAGAAACAGTTAAACAGTTAAGTGGAAGAGAAACAGTTAACACAGCAACTACACTTCTGCTATAAGAACAAAGCAGGTCTGTTATACTATAATCTAAAGCTATAGTTTACCTTCCATCATAAAGTATCTCGGAAATATGTACTGAGTTATACCCACCATCGCGTGTCAGGAAATCTGCATCATAGAAGTAAATACACACAGGACAGTATAAAACATCAAAAGAGAGTATTTATAAGGGAGTGTCAGGTCACATACATCACAGAGAAACAAATAATACAATACACACAATAATACAGAACATCTGAGTCAGTATCAGTCAGTCAGGAAAAATGATTTAACTATTCAGTGAGAACATAATATAAACATCATAAATAATATAAAGATCATCTCTCTGTCATGTGAGTGTAGTCAGTGACAGATTGTATGTAATGTCATATAAACATCATGTCTCTGTCATGTGAGTGTAGTCAGTGAGAGACTGTATGTAATGTCATATAAACATCATCTCTCTGTCATGTGAGTGTAGTCAGTGACAGACTGTATGTAATGTCATATAAACATCATCTCTCTGTCATGTGAGTGTAGTCAGTGACAGACTGTATGTAATGTCATATAAACATCATGTCTCTGTCATGTGAGTGTAGTCAGTGACAGACTGTATGTAATGTCATATAAACATCATCTCTCTGTCATGTGAGTGTAGTCAGTGACAGACTGTGTGTAATGTCATATAAACATCATCTCTCTGTCATGTGAGTGTAGTCAGTGACAGACTGTGTGTAATGTCATATAAACATCATCTCTCTGTCATGTGAGTGTAGTCAGTGACAGACTGTATGTAATGTCATATAAACATCATCTCTCTGTCATGTGAGTGTAGTCAGTGACAGACTGTATGTAATGTCATATAAACATCATCTCTCTGTCATGTGAGTGTAGTCAGTGACAGACTGTATGTAATGTCATATAAACATCATCTCTCTGTCATGTGAGTGTAGTCAGTGACAGACTGTATGTAATGTCATATAAACATCATCTCTCTGTCATGTGAGTGTAGTCAGTGACAGACTGTATGTAATGTCATATAAACATCATCTCTCTGTCATGTGAGTGTAGTCAGTGACAGACTGTGTGTAATGTCATATAAACATCATCTCTCTGTCATGTGAGTGTAGTCAGTGACAGACTGTGTGTAATGTCATATAAACATCATCTCTCTGTCATGTTAGTGTAGTCAGTGACAGACTGTGTGTAATGTCATATAAACATCATCTCTCTGTCATGTGAGTGTAGTCAGTGACAGACTGTATGTAATGTCATATAAACATCATCTCTCTGTCATGTGAGTGTAGTCAGTGACAGACTGTATGTAATGTCATATAAACATCATCTCTCTGTCATGTGAGTGTAGTCAGTGACAGACTGTATGTAATGTCATATAAACATCATCTCTCTGTCATGTGAGTGTAGTCAGTGACAGACTGTATGTAATGTCATATAAACATCATCTCTCTGTCATGTGAGTGTAGTCAGTGACAGACTGTATGTAATGTCATATAAACATCATCTCTCTGTCATGTGAGTGTAGTCAGTGACAGACTGTATGTAATGTC